>NW_019385621.1:24611-55254 GCF_000671375.1 Centruroides sculpturatus | reverse complement strand
TTTATTATTAGATTCTTAGGTTGTTGCAACTTTTGTCGTTGTTATTTTGGTATTAGAAGTAAAACTTAAGTGCTTAATGTAGGAGTTTTCGGGGGTTTTATATTATTAATCTGATTTATGGTCTTCCCCGATTGGAGGATAGCACTGTACGTCAGTGGTTTTTCAGTGGGAGTGGAGTTAAAGTCTGTAATTACTCGTAATTGGTTTATTTCTCCAGAAATCTCCTTTAGTTGTCCTGTAGGGCTTCTTTGATTAAGCTTTTAGGAGATATCTTCTACCTTCATGTGGATCTTCTCGTTGCATCCTGTCAGGCCATCAATCTTGGTGATGATCTCTGCAAGTTTTTTACTGAGATCAGTAGAGTGGTAATCAGGTGTTAGTTTATTTCTGAGTGGCAGCAGGATGGGCAATGTTGGGGTCATGCCGGTAAGCAACGACTCGTTATGATTAGGGGACAGAGGTCCCTTACATATGGGAGTTCCCAGAAATGGAGGGACACACATGTCGTTGGTAATCTCTATTTCCGTGGGTTGCATATCTGGAGCATTCCCTCCCAGAGGAGAGGATGCATGGGCTGGGTCTTCTATTTTAGGAGCAGTAGAGGTGAGATGTTTCACAGGTGGGCTGAGTTCGTTATTGGTGGATTCAGCAAAGTCTATAATCATCTGGATCTGATTGAAGATGTATTGCACATGCTCTGCCGTGCCGAGATGTTTGTTGCGATTGTCCGCGCAGTAACCTTTAATCTCGTCGGCGATTTTATGTGCATTGTCCAAAAACGTCGATAGCATGTTAGGGTCCATGGTGCACCAATAATGCACGCAGAAGTAATCACAAAATTCGTCAGTGATGCAGAGAGAATTATAACTAAAAAAGGAAATAACACGCGATCGCCAGCAAATAGTAGCTAGGCAACAACCGGCAAATTAAGAAACCGAATTAGGATCAGGTAGAAGAGTACGAAAAGACGCAATATAGAACAAATTCAGTAATACGAGGAAAAACTATAAATTTACACGCTACCGACGATATACGGCTCGTTCAAAGCGACCCAAAAGCAGCGCTCCAAGGAGCGAGACAAGCTACTGAATTAGAGTCGGTTAGGGGAGAGCACACGACCACGTGGCGAGGACAATGATCGCTGACCCTTTGTTAAAATTTGTCACGATTACTCGCGAGAGAAAGGAAAAGAAAACCAGAAGAAAAATTAAAACAATAACAAGGGCAACGTTGTCTAATAGCACGCCAAAATCAGCGCCAATGGCCAAATAGAACAGCCGAAAAAGAACGGCCAAAAGTTGCCAGTGACGGTCGCGGTTATTAAGTAACTAATAGGCAAAAGTTGACAATTATTAATTTAATTAATTAAGGTATCAAACACACCGGAATTAAGAGGCGAGAACAGCGGAATAAACATCAGAAACCGATGACACAAAATTCCCGCGAAAAAGCCGTCCGTTATACGGCCACGTGGTCGCGGCCGAAAAACTGCCGTAACTTTCGAAAAAATAATCGGAGGAGAAAACCTTAAACGGCGTTCAAAAGAGCTTGTTTTAAGCTTTAAAATGATATATAAAACACTCACCAACGTTGAGTTAATCCGGAAAAGACGCAATCCGAACATGGAGCACAAAAACACACGTCTAAACACGGTCGCGGTCGGGACCCCCCTTCACTACAAAATACAGTAAGATCCTGCTTAATTTAACTCTGTCTCGATTAACACTGATTTGATATAATGCAGTCTGCTTGAAACCGAAAAAGCTCAAAATTTATGCCGATTCAAATTGTGGCATTTCATTGATTCGTATATAATACGATAATTTACGAACATGAACCAATCAGCAAAAGGCAGTAACTTGTAGCACTGTACTTCCCTTAAATCTATGTTTGTTTGGTGCAATTTTCGTAAAAATATTGATATAACATCATGGATGCCATAGAAAATATTGACTTCGCCTGGCAAGAATTGGCAAGCGCCAAATCCGACAGAGGGCGCTGTTTTTGAGCCAAGATAGCTGCCGAAACAGGTAAGGAGCCGACCACTTGTTTGTTCAGTGCCTGAGTCGATTCAGTTTCTATCAGTGACAACTACTGCGAGGACCAAATGAAGAACAAATCATTGAATTTATGTCAAATTCTAGACTATATCGGCGACAGGAAACGTTGTCTTGTCAAACGTGAAACCGTTTTGGATATATGTGACGTACACACACACACAAAACAATGTGTGCTACAAACTTTTGACTGGCCTATGTTGTATAAGTGCTGAATGACTCAGCAGGGCAGCCTTCAGATTGGCACTAATTTTAACTATTATGATAAATAAAACTTTGTTTTTATATTGGAACATGGTGTATACTGCTTAAAATATTTAAATACTTCTCACCTGTTAACGTGTAATAAACACGTTATCACATGTTTACAAAAAACCAGACAGCTCCGCTTTGCATGTGCATTCTCCCTGTAATTGAGATGTATTAAAATGCCAATATCTGAGATTGCAACATTAAAGCAACAACATGAACTTCGGTGTTGTTGTTAGAGTTTAATTAATCCACAAAATACGATGTGGCTGCATCCAAAACAGCTTCACCTTCTACAAGACAACATTTCCTGTCGCCGATATAGTCTAGAATTTGACATAAATTCAATGATTTGTTCTTCATTTGGTCCTCGCAGTAGTTGTCACTGATAGAAACTGAATTGACTCAGGCACTGAACAAACACATGGTCGGCTCCTTACGTGTTTCGGCAGCCATCTTGGCTCAAAAACAGCGCCCTCTGTCGGATTTGGCGCTTGCCAATTAACTGATGAATGCATGAGCAAAGTGTGGAAGAAGTTATGGCTGAATGTATCCAAGAATTCTCAACAAGAAGAGCCTATCGCAGTATCGATTAGGTTGACCAAATTGTCAACCTAATCGATACGGCAGGACTAGGATATTATAGATGAACAGGATATTGAGAAGTTACTGCATGTTTCTGATGAGAGCCTTACTAACAACGACCTTCAAGAACTGGCAGAAGGACTTCATGTAGAACTGGAAAATAGTGATTCTGAAAACAAAGGAACCAAAGAATTTCTCAACAGATCTCCTTAGTAAAAGTTTGGTAATGATAACTGAAATCATCGATCAAACTGTTGCAAATGATCTAGATTTTGAAAGGAGTGCAAAAGCGAGACAAGGCGTTTTGGATGCAATCTTCTGCTACCAACATTTGCTTGAGGAAAGAAAAAAAAAAAGTGACAAATGAAACTACACAACTTTAACACAAAAAATAAGAATTTCAGAAAAGCTAGGACATTCATCACAAAAAATAAACTTTATATTTCTGTCTGCGAATTAATATAAAAATAACTTAAAATTAAACTAAAATTTGTTTATTTTTGGTCACATGTTCTCCTTTCCCTATTTACTCTATGTTAAAATTACCTCGTTTAAGGCTGTTTCATTTAGCACTTTGTCCTCTAGGAATGCATCTCCCACGTTAAGCAGGGTCTTACTGTACTATGCAATACATAGTCTTGCTTAGTATTTATGGTAAATATTGCTTAAACAAATTTTAGATGGTGGTGATATTTGTTGAAAGACATAACTTCTATATTGTACTAATATATTATTTTGTTTTGCTGAAAACTTTTTTTGACAGAAAAACTTTCAGTTTCTCTGACAAGCATTCCTTTTCCCATTGCCATGGAAGTAATAGCTTAGTGATCATCCAAAGCATTCAGTGCTTGACATGCTTAATGCAAGCAAATTGTGACTACTGTGGGAAAGCCAACATTTTCTGTAATCCTGAACAGCATTTTGGATGGGACTGTACCTTGAATTTAATTCATTCTAGGAGGTCATTCAAAGTTCAAATCAATTTCCCCCATTAGAAATAATGAAAAGTGAATTAATCCATTTCCAGAACCTAAACAATACCCATTTCGATAAACTTAAAACATAAACAATAAATAAAATATATAAATACTGTGCAATAAAATGAAAATTGCATTTACTGGTCACACATTAGCAACTTTGGAATCTTAAACGTGACCATCAGATCTGCCACTTGTATACTACTTTCAGTGTTCACAATAAGATGCTTTTTCATTTCATATTACATATTTACATTACAATCTTCTTCTTAGACTTCATTGCTTCCACACACTTTTCCGATACCATAGCTAATAAGTAAAGGCCATATTGGGTTGAAAAGAAAGTTTTTGCATATATTTTAACAGCTGTCCTTACTTAACACAGATTTGGGATCTAAGTATAACAGTTGCGAAATTTTACATATTATTGCTAATGTGAAATTTTTATCCTTTGTTTAGAAGTTTAAAATAAACTTTTTACTTCATATTTTGTTTGAATAAAATCAAGTTGAAATATCTTCAGATAAAAAGATATCAGGCATATTATGTTTGTAAGCATTATCCTTTCTGAAACTCAAACAGTAAAGAAAATAATTTGTAATGTGTTTGGAGAAGATACTCCTAAACTTTCAACATATCAAATGTGGTTTAAAAAGTTCTCTTCAAGAAATTTTCAATTAAAGGATACAAAAGATAGGATGCTCAAAAGCTATTAATGAAGAAAATTTGCAGGAAGGCATTGTTAAAAATTAATGAATAACATGCAGTATATATAAACAAATACACCCAAACTAAAGTGGTTTGGTTTGTTTGAGTTATGGCAATGCAACACTTGGGTGATCTGCCTAGGGGGGATGCCTTCCAGGAGGTCTTTTTAAGGGAAACTGGCCCCTATTTAAGCGTTACAGACGTGGAGAATACCCGGAAAACTCCACATGGCCAGCCTGTCTGAGCGAGGCGTGAACCCATGACCGAACTCCCAGTGTTCAGGGTACAAAGACTGCTTGGCTACTGGTGGGCCTAACTAAAGTGAAAAAAGCACTGAAAACATGAGTGTAATGCAAGAGTGAGATGACTTGGGCACATAGATTCCACTTATACTTCAAGCACATTTTTTCACTGCATACACAGTTCAAACTTTGAAACATTGTTCAAACTCTAAAACAAATTTTTGTCAAATTTAGCATTCAAGGTATGAGATACCACTGTATTCAAAAACAAAAGTTTCTGAAGTTGATCTCCAAGAAAACAGAGGTTAGGCTGAATTTTTGAATTTGAGTTGAAGTATGATTTACTAGGTTGATTTGTTTTCCTCCTCCTTCCTTCTCTTTTTATATTGGATATTATTATTAGTTGAATAGATATTACTTGTTCAGAAATGCAAGAAAGCAGGTTTCACTGTTACAGTTAGGAAGTATTGTTTTTATTTTATAAAATTTAGCAATTTAATTTTACTTTTTAATGAACGAGTAATAAATATATAAATAAATTGATATGAAATCCAATAAATTAGCAGATATAAGAAAACATAATCTAAAAACAGTTCACTCTATAGTAAAAGTGATCCAATGAGCTCAATCATAAGAATATTAGCACATAGTTGATTCTCACTAATCTGGCCATTTCTTGTTCAGAGTGGTGCCAGGTTACTGTGTGTGTGTGTGTGTAAGCATAAAGGCAATGAATGATGTGACCTGTTGCCATTTGGTACTGATTCTTTTTGGAGGCAAGCAGGTAAAGAATACAGTTTGCTGAAATGCAATACTGTACACAAATTAAAAATCAAATGAACAGCTGGATTCCTTTGTCAAAGTATTAAGCTAAATACAAGGTCTGTTCAAAAAGTATTGACCTTTTTTTTTCTGCGTAAACCAATGATGCGCGAGAGGCCTCCTTCGGTGGAGTTGTGGAGGGGACAGTCATGCACAGCCCTGAATTTTTTCCTGCCTGCAGGAAGCGTCAGTCATTGGCAATCGGCCTATGAATGAGGTCATGTAGTGCGCTCTCGTCGGATTCCACTAAGCTGGAAAATGACTGAACAACGTGAGCAGCGATATTACATCAAATTTTGCCGAAAACCTTGGCGATACCCAAGTGTAAACCATTCGCAAGATTCAGCAGGCTTTCGGGGACGATCCTCAAGGCCAAAAAAAGCGCGGCAGGTCCATAGCAATATCAAAGGTCATGTTGACAGTTTTTTCGACTCTCGTGGGGTGGTGTGTCATGAATACGCACCACAAGGCCAAACCATCGCAAAGGAGTACTACCAGGAGGTCCTTCATCATCATTCCGATGCTGTGCGACGCAAACGACCGGATCTGTGGTCGATCAAAACTTGGCAGCTCCATCGTGATAACACATCCGCCCATTCTGCGCATCTGATTCGGGCTTTTGTTGCCAAACATAACGCTCCTGTGGTTCGTCACACTCCGTACTCTCCCCACATGGCTCCGTGTGACTTTTGGCTATTTTCCAAGCTGAAAATGCCACTAAAAAAAACCCGAATTTAGTCGCGAGAAGACATCGTGCAAAATCCGACGGACCGGCTGATGGCCATTCCAAAAGATGCATTCCAGCAGTGTTTCCAGCAATGGCAGGAACGCTGGGAGAAGTGTATACATTACCAAGGAGACTACTTTGAAGGGGATTAGGGTTTTGTACATCAAAATCAATAAATTTATTTTTGCCGACCAAAGGTCCGATACTTTTTGAACACACCTCGTATTTAGTAAATATTTAGTCTTAATAACCTGATAAAAGAATCTGGCTATTTGTTTGATATTTGAAGTAATTATTGAGTTGGTTGTATTTAATGCAGAAATTAAACCCGAGTAAACAGGATGTGTGACTTGATAATCATACTGAATGCCAGATAATTGAGAGGCTGATTAGCGAGAGAATGCAGTATTAAGAAATTATATAAAAAAACAAGTTAGATATTCAGCTTGAATCTAATTCATCATAATACTTAATTTGATTACTATACCATGTTTTTCTTTATTACTGTTGTTAGTTACTTAAACAATTTATTTTACAGGTGTTGAACAATGGAAACTTATTGCTGATATGCTGAAATATAGTGAAAATTAATAATGAAAGTGTCACCATATTGGGTTTACTTTTTATCATGTAAGTTTTATATATGTCTATTTACAAATAATAAGCTCAAAATTTGAATTTTGATTCCTTTTTTGACAGTTTTCTGTGGAACAACAGAACAATTTAAAAGAATTTTTATCATCTTTTAGAACCTTTTCTTACTTGAATACATACAATTTCTAAATTTTGAAATACTGTAAAAAATAAAATAAATATTTATATATTTAATTGACAGATTCTAAACAAAATCATTATTATAAAAGGTTAAATCTAAAACAAGGATGTATAAAAACTAAAAAATAAATTTGAAATATAGAATGCCATGATATGACATTCTTAAGACATTATAGTACAGTACTTTTAAAAGGATGCCATAAAGTATTTCATTTTTCCTATAAGTAGTCTGCTTCCACTTAAATATTTTATCAGTGATCAGTGAAATCCATATAAGTTAATTTTGTATAGTTATTCAGCTTGTGTAATTTTTTAGTCTCTGTTGCTGATTTAATATAATTCAACCTATGATATGTTATAATAAGTACATATATCATTTATAAAGAAATTCAAAGAAATGTTTTTAATTGTATTGACTTGATAATGCTAGCCATTTTTTTTTTTATTCTTATGATGTATGATGTACAGTAGAGCCTCGATTATCCGACTCAATTGGGGACTGGGGTTGGTCGGATAATTGAAAAGTCAGATAACCGAAAAGTATGAAAAAATCCATTATTAGTGTAGTATATTATTATATCCCATGTAATTAGTATATTAGTATATCGCTATTAACCTACTTCTCGTTGAATTTTCATCGATGTTAAGTCTAACAAAAATTTTTTAAAATAATAATTGTTGCTATTGTATCGTTAAAAATTAGAAAATTAAGCCTCGTTTAAATACTGGCTCCTTTTCATGGTTGAATGAGTGTTGCCAGCTAAAACATGTAAAAATAATATTAAAGTAGCCAAGACATAGCCAAATATTGTAGCGCCACATCACTAGCGGACATTTGAAATTTGCCGACTAGGACGGTCGGTTAACCGAGGTGTCGGTTAATCGAGGGTCGGATAATCGAGGCTCTACTGTATTTCAAGATTTTTAAACGAAAACATTTAACATAAATGAATTCTCCAAATTGATTTGTGTACCTTTTTAAATAACAGTTAAACTTAATAAAGAATAAATTGGCATTGTTATACCAATCTTGTCCTTAAATAAAGTAAGAAATGTAAGATTCTTGTAAACATTTTCTACATTATTAATAAAGAACAAAACTATGTAATTTTGAAATTTTTAATAATAATAATTTTGAAAAGATTTTTCCCAAAATAGAAGTTCTTGTTTAGAAAAGAGTATTTTTAGTTACAACTGAAAACATTCAATTATTTTTTTTAACTTTGTCAATGTGCTCAGTTATCTAGATCAATATTGTCATTATTTAGACCAGTAATATATTCTGTATTACAGAAAATGTATTAATTCATTAAAAATTGATATTGCAGTCAAAAATTTATTTTTTTTCCTTATTAAAACCAGTCCTTGAGAAAATTTGAGAAAAACAGATAAAAGGAAAACCTGAATTTATTGTAACAAAATTAATGAAATCATGGTTTTAATAAAAATAATTTTTAATATTAAAAAAAGCATATTGCCTTTAAAAATACAAAAATTGTTTAAAATAAAAATTGGAAATAATAATTTTATAAATTATTCTTATTATTAATAAATTAATAAAAAAACACACTTGTAATTCTATATATAATAGAATTACAAGTGCTTTTTATTTTGCAATAAGCCTTGCAATAGGAAAAATAATTGTCATCTAATAAAAGCAGTTTTATAAGGAAAGGACTAAAATTTATTTTTTTAATATGTAATGTTACATTTGAGTTTCCAATATATAATGGTTTTGGTCTCTCTCTCTCTAATATTCAACTTATCATATTACCCTATGAGGGAATAAATTATAAACTTCACTTCAGATTCTAGAAATCATAGTTACAAATAGATTTATTACAGATGAAAATAATTAGTTTTTCTTCCTTTTGTTTAATAAAACTACAAATGTAATATTTCATTAAAATTTTTTTTAGCTTTGATTTAACGTTGATGAAAATAAAATAATGTTTGTATAGATTCATGACTTAATGTTTCTATCATTTTAATGATGAAAACATTGTTGTATAGATTTATAATATAGATACTTCCAATATTGTTGTAATTTGTTGATAGATTTTTTATACTTTTATATAGATTTAGTTCTGATATATATTAGTTCCATAAATGCTTGGACAACAAAAATTGCAGTAAGAAACTTTTCTGTAGTTATAAATGGATTGTGAAATGATTGCACAGAAAGGAATGAAAAGAAAGTGATATAGCATTGCATAACACACATTTTTAGCTGAAAATGTGCATTCATAACACAAATCATCACATTTTTAAAAACAAAATCGAGTAACCACAATTGTAAACACTAAAACATTTAATAAAATGACTGTAAATTGAGTATCAGCACTTTTCTGAAGCATTTAAACTTCTTCAGTTGCTGCAGTTAAATAACAAGATTGTTTTAAGGAACATCCATTTAAATTTGAAGAATTTGAACAACATATTACACAAACTAAATTTAAAAACATTGTTAAATATAGAAATTATTGAATCCTTATTGTACAGTACATGCTTAATGTTAGTGAATTTATATGATGGCTTATTCTTGTATATTATGTAATTTTCAGGAAATATTACTCTTGTTTATAATTTATATATTTTCTTTGCTAAAAATTTTCCTATGCCTGCTTAATTTTTAAAACTAGCATTATGAAATATTAGATTTATTTAATTTAGAAAATATTTAAGTATTATTATATTATTTTAAATATTTTCAAATTTAATTATTGTTATATTTTTTTACCACAGCTGCTTATGATTATACTTAGATATAAAAAGATGAGAGAGATCAGAAGTGTTGTTTCAAGCACATCTGCTTACAATACAGTTCATTTTGAATCTCCTTCTCACATGGGGACATTATTAAGTGGATTAAATGCTTTAAGAAGTAAAGGTTTATTATTAGATGTCACTCTGATTGCTGGAGGACAGTCATTTCATGCTCATAGAGTGGTTTTAGCTTCTTGTAGTGATTATTTTCGTGCCATGTTTACTGATGCCATGAAAGAAAGTCGCCAAAGCGAAATTTGTCTGAATGGAGTAACTGCAGAAGGGATGCGCTATCTTTTAGAATATGCATATACCTCACGATTGGCCCTAAGTCTTGCTAATATACAAGATGTATTATCTGCAGCTAATCATGTTCAGTTATTAGCAGTTGTTGAGGCTTGTTCTTCCTATCTTCAAGAACAACTGGATTTGGATAACTGTGTAGATGTAGCAACTATTGCTGAAATGTATTCATTACAACAACTGAGAAAAGAAGTTTATAGGTTTATTTGTACTAATTTACAGCAATTTTCAAGGACTGCTGAGTTCCAACGTCTTTCAGTAATTCAATTGGAACATGTACTTAAATGTGATTTTCCAGTTGATTGTCCAGAAAGTGAAGTTTTAGAGACTGTTTTAAAATGGATAGAATTTAGACCACAAGAAAGAATTAAATATGCCCACCAATTACTTTGCAATATTCATTTCACAGAAATTTCTTCTGCACAACTTGCCAAATTTTCAGAAACATCAATCCTTAAGTGCCTTATTTCTGGTTCTAGTATTTGTGGAAGATGCTGGCAAATTCCAAAAACTTGTCATTGGACAGAAAATTGTGGTGCATCTCTCATTAACTCACGAGGAATGGAACTTGCATTATTAAAAGTTGGAGGTTTTGGCATAGCTGGTGTAACAAATGAAATTACATATTATTTACCTAGCATTGGAAAATGGCGATATCTTACTTCTATTCCTCATGTTGAGCAATGCAATTTTGGCACAGCTGTTTTAAATAATGAATTATTTATTGTGGGTGGGTGTTTTAATCAAAGTTTGCAAGAAAATGTTCATCCTTTTGGCTTTCGCTATAATCCTCTTACCAATTCTTGGTCTACCATGGCACCAATGCAAAAAGAACGTTGCAGATTTTCTCTTACTGTAGTTGGCAACTATCTGTTTGCTGTTGGAGGTGCAGGTGAATCAACGGATGATGTTCTTGATGATAGTGTTCCATGTGAAAAATATGATCCAGAATCAGATATTTGGAGTCCTGTTGAACCATTACCTGGTTCTCGTGCACAGCATGCCGGAATTACATGGCAGAGATTTTTATATATATCAGGAGGACTAGATCAAGATTTAGTTTTAAATTCATTAATGAGATATGACACTGAAATGGATATTTGGGAAATAAAATGTCCCATGATGACTCCACGTGCTGATCATTCAATGGTATGTTATAAAGATAAACTTTATGTGTGTGGTGGATGGTATGAAGATGAATCAACTGGTACAAGAGTATTAGTGGATACCATTGATTGTTATAATATTACTCAAGATAATTGGAGTGTTGTAACAAGGGTTCCTACACCTCGTTACCATGCTGGAATTGTTGTGATAGGTCAATGGTTATATATTGTTGGAGGTTTTCATAGTGCAACCACTTTTGATAGGGCAAGTGGCATTGTAGAATGTTATAATCTAGAAACAGGATTATGGACAATAGGCGATCATTATCCCCAAGATATATGGGAACATACATGCTGTACTCTATTTGTTCCTCGATGTAGAGATGACTTGGAAGTGATACCTGATAAAAATTTCTTTTAAATTTCACATATTGGACTGTTGCCATAAGATGTTCCTAGGATTTTGCTTGTCAAAATATTATTTGCCAAAAATAAGAATGAATCATAATTGCAATATATTTAATTTTCTTTAAAAGATTCATACTCAGTGCTAAAATTCACATTGTTACAATAGTAATTTTTAAAATTAAATTACAGTGAACAAATCATTGTACATTATATGTAAATTTTTTAATAGAATAAAGCAGAAAATATTCTCATGTATTATGAAAAATATTCACTCACTGGCAAAAATTGAATATCAGTGCCTTGATCAATATTACTTTTACTTTGTAAAATTATGTAAAACTTATGTTGTATATAAAACTCAATATAATAATGTTTTAATATAGTTTGCTGTGAATAATATGTATAAGCAGTTATGTTTTTGTTAAATGATAAANGTTCGGACCCATACCGGAGAGAGACCTTACAGGTACTTATGACTGTTTACTATTACATTTCACATTACATGAACAAATTTCAATTAAAACAGATAAAGTAGTTAATATTTAATTATTCTTTGTTATTTTATTTAAAAATAAACACAAAATTCCATACAATTAAAAAACTCTTGTAAAATGCTTTAATGGAGTGAAAATCATCTCACAAACAAGCACTTTTAAGCTTACACTCATCTTCAGGCAAGTTGATTGAAGCATTATTGCGATGATGATTGCTATTGTTTTAAATTATTTTATTGGTTGCTATGATGGTGACTGCTAAAATTTTAGTATTCAACTTGCCTGTAGATGAATTTAAACTTGCAAGTACAGTAATACCTCGAACTTACGCGATAGGTGGGACCGAGCGATAACCGCGTAAGTCGAATTCACGTAAGTCGGGGTATAATTTCACAATTTGGTAAAATCCAAGTCGGATGTATGTAAGCTAATAAATGTTCTCATTAATCTTATCTCGTCTTTTGATTTGTTCATGGTTGCAAGAAATCACCACATAGAGTCTCTCAAGTCTCCGTAGATATAACAAACACAGAAATAAATAATACAGAATAAATTGTAGCTATGTATCGATTCCGCGTGACACATCCGAACATGTAAGCTGAACAATAGTGTGGGGGGAGTGAGTAATCAAAAGTTGTGTGGCGCTCAAACAAAAGACCAGTCAACAAGATTTGAAAATCGCGTAACTCTGGGTTCGCGTAAGTCGAGGTATTACTGTACTTACAAATTTTTAAGATTATATTTGCTCTGGAGCATTTAACAGGTGAATTTAATAATTTAAAAATTGGCTGAAGGTATTTACATAATAAAAATGTATACAAGCAAGTTGATTAATCAATAGATAATGTTTTAATTCTGTAGTAACTAAAAAATTATTGTTTAAATAAAAAAGTTTAGTGCTTTTATAGTTGTTTTTAATTTTATTCTATTTTTTTATCTGTCATTAATATCAGTAATACATTTGAAAAATTTAATATATTTTTTTTTCTTGTTGAAAATTTCTAACATAGGTGGAAGTAATTTAAAACAGTTCACATATTGTGAATGTGAATGCTCAATAATGATTTAAAGTTTAAATCTCTACTTTTATAGTTTAATTTAATGTTTTTAACAACGCAATTGTGATTAATGCATACTGTGCTTTCATATACCGTCCTTATTGACCACTGTGTGGTTATTTGATGAATATGGATTTGTATGAAAAGTAAGATATAATATGCTTCATTAATTTGGTAAAATTATGTATGTTTTAAAAAATAAATATACCTTTTAAATGTACTTGTGACTTTATTTTTTGTTGTTGTATGTATGTATGCATGTATGTATGTATGTATATATATGATATGATATGGATAGTTTCAAACATAAATGTTTTAATGCATGACATTAATATTATTTACCACAAAATTGAAATTATAAAACACTATATTCTAATAAACAAGTTGTCTATAACTTTTTCAGCTTGCGGTTGTGCTGTAAGGGTATTTACTATTCTTGACTTCCCTAAACCTGTTACCGGTGTGCAACACATATAAGATATATACAGTGGGTGACAAATGTTTATGAACTATCTCACAGTTCTTCCTCAGAGCAACTAGCTTAGGAATGCTTCCGAATGGAGCGTGTGGAATTCGATGAGATCAAAAGTATCTGGAAGTAACTGCATGCGTCATCTGGAAGGAGCTAAATCTGTCACTGGCCTAGCAGTCCCTATTAGATGCCATGGCTACCTCCACCAGCTCACGACTGCACATGTCAAGTGAGACTGGTTTTGTCAAAATGACATTCGATTCTGTCGAATTCCACACGCCAGTAACAGGTTTAGAGAAGTCAGGATTTTACTCCTACACTTTTACTCCGGTACTGAAATTAGAGTGAACTTTGTGTATTCACTATTAGTGGGGACTTTGAAAATGTATTAAATTTAGATGTAATTTAAGTTTGTTTTTAAAAAAAGTTATTGTTAGATTAATTTGTTTTGTACAGAATTAGATGTAAGAAATATAAAAAGAAATATTTTAATCTTTTAGTATAGGGGTCGGCAACCTTTGTTACTAAAGGTGCAATAAAAATTTTAAAAACCAATGGCACATAGTTTAATTTTTGAAAAAAAATCACAATGCTGTAATAAATATACCTATTTCAAAGCAATTATTTTGTTTGTTTATACAAAATAAAGATTATAAATGCATGTAATGACTAAACAAGCTTGGTCAAGCCGATCTGATAGCACACTCCACAAGAGAATCAAATATTTTGTTTAAAATAAATTTTCTAAATTTTTGGAATCAAGTAATAGTTGTGCATGCATGTGGACATGTGCAATAAATGGATTGAATGGAACATAACACTTAGGTAACGAAAGTGAAGTCACATGTGCATGGAAAGCTGACACAGACAGACAAAAGCACTTCACCACTATAGTGGAGAGAGCTAAAAATGAAAATTAAAAATAAGTACAGTATATAAATAAAATTACAAGTATTTGTTATTTTAATTTAATTTTATGTATTTGTGCTTGCATGACTACGGTTTTAGAGAGTGCATCTGAAATGCACCATGTTTCAGACCTCTGTTTTAGTGAGTATATCAAGCAAACTCAAGGAGACAGAGCTTTTTATTCTGTCTTCCACTTGTACAGTACAATCTACAACTGTTGGAGAATTATTTTATTGGCATTTGAATAACTAGTATCAAATAAAACAATGCTCTAAAGTTCAATTTGGAAGTAGCTCTATTAAACAGTAATAAACATCAAATGCTTAGTGTTGGTCCATGATAGCAAATTTCATACCAGCAGATAAGCTTAATTTGTCTACTACTATGTAAGCTATTACAGTAGTGACTAGTACAGTAGTAATTTTGAGGTCCCCTGGAAAATGTTTTTGGTGCCCTTCAATCCAAGAAAAATGAAACTTGCCTTTTTCAATAATTTTTTTTTCTTTTTCTTTTTTTGTGAAAACAAATATAATACATCTGCCATGTTTTGAAACCGTGCCGTACTTTTTATATTTGTTCCATAAACACAATGTAGTGTAATAACGATCACTTGGCATGATTCACTCGTGCCAAGTGATCGTTATTACACTACACGAGTGAATCGTGCCAAGTGATTGTAATTACGCTACATTGCATTTATGGAACAAAAATATAATACAGTAAAATTCAATTGAGAGGCAGAACTTCCCGAAGACATGAAAGCCAGAAAATTGTTTTGGATTACCATCAAATTTTTTCCACAAAATATATTGTATAAGGGAAACTTGTGAGACATGAACAGAAAGCTAATGTTATCTACAGCAGTGTTCCGTAACCAGTGTGCTGTCACAAAGTGAAAGGTGTGACGTGAACTTTTACATATTCTATTAATTTCAAGTTTTATTTATATATTTTTATCACAGTTATTGTGTTTCTTATGCTTGTATTTCATTCACTGATGAAATAAGATGATGTTAAAGCAATAAACACATATGTTGTCCCAGTATTCACTTATTCTTTTGGAGTTACACATTGGACACACACAGATCTTGAAAAACTCCAAATGAAAACAAGAATAACACTTACTAAGCATAAACAGCATCATCCTAAATCTGCCATAGAAAGACTAAATCTTCCACATAAACATGGCGGACGTGGCCTGATCAACATGGTTAATCTCCACTACAAACAAATACAGACATTGCAAGAGTTTTTCTACAAAAAGCAAGAAACGTCACAGTTACATAAAGCAGTAACTCTAGCAGACTCAAATAATACACCATTAAATTTACATTCACAACGTATGGACACGAAACAACATATAAATAGCATAGACACCATTAAGCAATCATGAGTGCGAAAGGCACTCCATGGAGACATCCCTATGACCTGGCCCAGGATTTTGTTGACAAAACTGCATCAAACAGCTTGGGGATGCTCTTTGAGGAGATGGAAGGATTCATGATTGCCATACAGGATCAGGTCATAAATACTGAAAACACATACTCAAAGATACAACACTCACAAGTGACACATGCAGAAAATGTCACATCATGCCAGAAACCATACAACACATCACTTCTGGTTGCAAGCTCTTGGCACAGACAGATAACTTAGATATAATCAAGTAGCAAATACATTGAGCTTGCAAAGAAACACAAATTATTAGACATCCACAAACCATACTACAAATACATTCAACAGACAGTATTGGAAAACAACACTCACAAAATGTATTATGACAGAGCCATAATCACAGATAAAACAATTTACCACAACAGACCAGACATCACACTCATTGACAAATTCAATAAAATCACATACATTAGAGACATATCTGTTCCAATCACTCACAATGTACAAAACACATGCACTGAAAAAATCAACAAGTACACAGAAATCGCCCAGGAAATAAAGCATCTATGGAGGATGGATAGGGTGCTTATTGTACTTGTCATTCTCTCCTCTACAGGTGTCATACCACACACGTACATAAAAGCCTAGGAACATTAAAATTGAATAGAAATACATAAATCACACTACAGAAGGCCACTATATTGAATACATGCCATATTGCTAGGAAATTCCTGAATACAGACATACACTGACACACTTATTAAATTTTTGTCTTGTTTTGATTACTATGCCTTGACTCTGGTCCGGCATAGTACACAGTCATCGGTGTCAACCAAGTATAACTCACAAAACTCAACATAGTAATAATAATAGGTTTGTGGCATTACGAAATTCTATTAATAGTATCATATCATACATTTTTGAAGGGAATAACATTTTTGTGTGCCGTGTTGAGTCATGTCGAGTCATATGTGTGCCGCGAGTAGAAAAAGATTGCGGAACACTGATCTAAAGTATCTCAGATTTTCCAAAGACAAATTCAAATTAGTACTGAATCGAAAAGCTTGACATAAAACATTAGGAATGAAATAAAATCTATGGATATTTATTTTGCTTTTGTGTATCAGTGCTTATGATGAGGGAGCAATATAAGAGATTTTCGATTTCTTATTCTATCGAAATGATTACATCGATACAAGTTACACAAGTCTTTACAGCAGAAAATTCAGTCAAATAGTTTTATTACGCGATTTTAAAAATTAGGTCTAGTTATTTTTGCCATTATTATTATTTTCAAATAACATTATTCAGGGATGGGTTTGTATGCACGTGCATGTTTTTCTCCTTAAATGCTATGATGTCGAAATCTCAATAGTATATAAAATATGCGTTTATGATTTTTACTGTATATTTTGTAGATTTGATTATTTTGGGGCTAAAGTGCTTTGTAACTTGTATTACATGATTGCAGGTGCTATTTTTTCAAATAATGTATAATCCGTCTCTGCTATCTGTTCAGTGAATCTTTTTGTGTATACAGTAAAACCTGTCTATGGCGACCACCCACGGTTCCTTCAAAAAGTGGTCTTTTAGACAGGTGGTCGTCCAATACAGGTGGTGCTGTAATACCGTATTTCCGTACGTATTTTGCGCACTTTTTAGCCATTTCTACTAAGCAAAACTCGAGGTGAGCAAAAATAAGCGAATTTTTTCAACGATAGGGCTATATTGGTATTGTATTTTATTCTTATCGGATAACCCGATTTACAGGAGTCGTCATGATATTATAAGACAGATTTAACACCAATATTTTAAAGATTAATACAATACTCGCATTTTCTCGATTATAATGCACACTTTCTTTTTTCCGACTTAATTAATTCGACTCGGTTCTTTTCGTTCTCTCCTCAGTTACGTGTATTACGTCATCAATATACAAGCGCGTCCTATCTCTCCATCACTTTGCTTTTGGTTTTCGTTAGTTTAATCTTATTTTAACTTTAAAAATACTGTATTTTTTAAATATTTAATATTTTCTTAATTAATTAAGTACAATAAGAAAAATTATTAATTAATAATAAAATGATTTTATTATTTTTTCTCGTTGTACGATTTCATTACAATCGCGGAATCGAAAAAGGAAGTAAAACTGATTTTTGCATTAATGCGTTTATTGTTTTTTGAATATTTTGCCTGCGAAAATTACTTGGATATTATTTTTCTAAAAATATCGTGGAATTAAGGTAGGTTGATACAGAAGCTATATATCGCACGTGTACTGTATATGAGCTTCAAAATAAATAAATAAAAATAGATTTTATCAAAAGATGAGATCAGCAGATTAATTGTATCGTGTACAATATTTTACACCCCCAAGGAAAATACTGTAGGTCTAGGGTAAAATAAATTTGTTTTCCCACAGTTAAACTTCGCTGCTAATTGCTGTTGTTATAACTTTAATACGACTTCTAACGACAGCACATTTCTTTCGTTTTTCGGACATTTTCCAACAAACTGAAATGAATTTCTTTTGTTGCTAGACTAATTTATTAACACCTGCACCTAATTTCGAGGGTGGGAGATGTGCTCGGGATGGGTTCGAACGAGAGTTTAGACTAATTTATTATATTAGGAGGGGGAAACGTTGTTGAAATGGGTTCTTACAATACTTTAGACCAGATACATTCGCGAAAGTGGTCGCTTATTACAGGTGTTATATGTTGTTTCGGACCAAAAATCGATGCCCGCGGTCGCGTTACACAGGTGGTCGTTTATTACAGGTAACTTATACAAAGACTCTATGGGTAAACTATTCCGTGCCAGAAATTTTTGCCCGTTTTGACAGGTGCCCATCGAATGCAGGTGGTCGCGTAAGCTGTTTTCACTGTAGTACAGTACATACAGTTCCTGTGAGAGATATCAGTCCGCCATCCAATTACAGAAGAGCGTACAAAATTCAAAGGTTTAAATTTGAACGTCTAACGTCTTTTAACCTAGTCATCCTTATACATCCTGTAAACATTTGTATACAGCAGTGTTTTTTTTTTATCTCACGGCACACTTGAACCTATAATTAAATTTCAGAGGCAAAAATTGCCTAGGAATAAATCACGTGATTTAAAGTTGTATTTGTAAACGTTCCATCGCCACATTACTTGCCATTTAATTAACCTAATTCTTTTTGTCTATATTTTTGTGAATTAAACAAAACAGTATTGTTCTTTCTTAAAATATCAGCAGGTTAAACAATAATCATTTAAATTAATAATTTTCATTTACATAAGAAAAGCAATTAACATTAAGTCTTAATTTAGATTTAAAAGTGGCATGATAAACCTGTCCAACGTCCCGTTATTTCTAAGTTAAAATAATTCGAACTAAATATGGTCAATTATAGATATGTTTTTGATTAAAAGAAAATTTCATTTTAAATGAAATAATCAAGTGTTATGTACTGTATATATAAATAGTAAAACGATTTCGCAGACAATAGTAGTATTAGTAGTAAAATATGTATGTATTTCAACCTAAGAATTTTAGTGTGTGACTGGCGCTTTTAATAGGTATTTCAGGCATTTTAATGTGCATACATCTGACATTTTTACGTCCATATGTATGCGGAAATATGCGATTTAAGCGCATATAAATCCAGTCTTTTTTTATTACTGTATTAACAGTGGTCCCATGTCATATGTACTGACATGTATTACAATTTTAGGAAGTAATTCAGTTAAAGCTTGCAAAAAAACATTATACTTTTGAATCCTGTACTGTACCTGCCAGCGAAGAGTAGGGCCATGTTCTTTTGAACAGACGGAATCTCGTGATTAGAAGAATAGGACGAAAGAAATCACGAGATGATCGAGTGAATATTACTGAAAAAATTTGTATCGAAGTGCAGCTAATAGGAGATAGTCTATCTCCTATTAGCTGCACTTCGATACAAATTTTTTCAGTTTCGAAAAGAAAAGAAAGATAACAAAACGAAACTTGCTCTATTAGATGTGGTAGAAACTTCAGAAAATGTTTTCATTTTGTTTCCATCCACATCTACGCTGTATTTTATATGTTTTTACTTATGGTAAGATTTCTGTCTTTCTTCTGTATTGACATTTTTTAAAAAGTAGATGGCCGATGAGGTAAAGCCTCAACGTACAGTACCTCTATGGGGCCTTGGATTAACAACCTTAGAAATTTTTCGGATGTGATTTGTCCCGGATATGTCAGGCTCCATCCCATCAGCATCGACCTGAAGGTCGGGCCAATGAAAATGAGTAAGAGAAATTTTTCATTGTCGGGTTTTAAATGGATATAACAAAATGTATATAATATATATGGAATATAAATGAGTATAGCCAGCTGTACATAACATGTACTGTACATGTTATGTACAGCTGGCTATACTCATTTATATTCCTACTTTATGTAATATGGTATAAAGTAAAAACACGTATACATCTTGGGAGGGAGACAATTTGCCGATGCGTACAAGTATTATGACTACATGTGCCTCTGTCCTTTATCGCCCGTGCTCTATCCTCACCACCTGATCTTTCCGATTGTCGATTATCCTCATCACCTGATCTGCCGAACTCATAATGGGCCTGATAACAGGTTATTTTAGTGCTCACAGGGCGAAAAGAGTAAAAAATGAAAACAAAAGACCACATTACCAAAAACGTTGAACATTTTATCATTAATTATGACTAAAACCTGGATAATTATGCAAAACATTTTACCTAAACTTAATTTGCCTAATGCTAACTGAGATTAATTAACAGTACGTCGAAATGTCTTTTAAAAATGTAATACCGGAGGTGGCACGTAGTGTCCTGGAGACATCACTAAATTTGATGTATAAAAATAAATAAAATAATGTTTAATTTGCATGAAACTGCATAAACTCTGATTTAGTATATATTACATTTTTAAGTATTTTAGTAAGAAATTAAAATTATTCAACTGCATATTGATTCTTTGACCTTAGAGTTGTGATTTCAAGACCTTCATATATCATAGACTGGTTATTATAAAATAATCATGATGCACACCAGAGAATGGATCTTGCTGGTCTATTATAAGTACTATCGTTTACTCTTATTCATAAAAACAAAGCTATATAACAATGAGAGGCTACTGTGAAGTTTGATAGGTTTAGTAAGCCAGCACCTCCATTGAGTTTTCCTTGCTTCTACGAATAAGGCACGTGGTTAACCGTACGAAAGGACCCGAAAGTTTAATTCAACCGACCAATTCCATTTCAACTTATAAAAATTTGCATTTAAAATTAACGAGAAGAAAAGGCTGCAAATTTATAAAAGCGATATTTATTTATTACAATCGAGGGAAAGAGCATCATATATTTTCGCATCATCATACAATGTTTATCATTCTCTTTCCAAACAGGAATCTTTGGAAATTGAAGAACCCAATGTTCAAGAAGTGATTTTAGATGAATGAATCTACATTGCGAAATAACTATGTTCCTGACCTGTAAAATTCATCTCTATGAATGTAACATGTCAGACATTAAGATATAAAAATTAATTCAGAAACATTTTAACTTAATTATTTCAATTTGAAATGCATATTAATTTTTAAAAATGTTTTCAATAAATAACTTACTAGTTTAAACTGATTATTTTCGGAAAAATTATTAGCAAGTTTTAAAAATATATATCATATTGAAAAATTTTTAAATTCTAACACCAGATGGCAATCGTTTTCATGTCGAGCATTGATTTGTGAAAAGTCAAGCAATAAGAAAGTTGACTTTATTTATACGCTTGTTTTCTAAAATTATATTCAAATTTAATACTTTAGATACGTCTTTTAATATATTAATTAAATCCCACTAATTAGTTTTAATTAATTGTATAAAAACAGTTGGTAAGTATATTTATTTGGAATAAACTATTCGTTTACATTTGTATATGAATTAATGCCCCTGCAATGCAAGCTTCTCTGCTATACTTACTAACGAAACTAAAAAGGCAGCTTTAAGTTATTGAATAGTAGAAACACATCATTTTATGAAAGAAAATGTTTTTTAAATATAAGGGAAAAATAATTAATGCATGAAGATATGCTATTAAAATTTTTTGTTAAATGCCCTTTGGTATTTTCTTTGGTAAATTGATCACAAAATGCCCCTGCAATGCAAGCTTCTCTGCTATACTTACTAACGAAACTAAAAAGGCAGCTTTAAGTTATTGAATAGTAGAAACACATCATTTTATGTAAAAATTTTTTTATAAATGCAAAAAGTACTACTTATTAAATTTTATTTCTCTTCACCATAATTGAATCAGAAATTTTTTTTTATTCCTGATTCAATTATGACCATTCACTCAGTTCTCTTTTATGTATTTATTATATTATAATCACCTTTTATTAAAATATCATAATATTTAAAATTATCTTATTAAGTGTAGAATCAAACATTATTTGCATAATGACGATATACCCAGGATCCTCTTCATTTGAAGTTTATTGAAGTTTTTCGAGTCTTTTCTTATCCTTTTTCACAATACCACAGAAGTAACAGTCTTTCGGCTTGAAGATTTAATGAAATTGTTATCTTCAAGCCAAAAGACTGTTACTTCTATGGTATTGTGAAAAAGGATAAGAAAAAACTCAAAAAATTAATTTTTTGTAAATAGTCTTAAACTTCAAATATCTTATTATTAAGCTTTGATTAAAAAACTATTCATACTATAATAAAAATACTAATTTATAAATAACATAACTTTGTTCAGAGCCATAACTAGGGTATGGCCAATGTGGCCCCTGCCAAAGGCAATGATTTAATAAAGGCGCCAACAAGAAGGTTTTGAAATAATACGTATTCGAAATTAATAACACAAAAAAATTTTTATATTTATATTTATACAGTATTTAAATGTCATTAGATAATTTTTTTTTATAATAGCATTTTTTTTAGAATAAAATTATTATTTTTTTAATAATAAAAATTAAAAAGGTGCCATTTTTATTCTTGGCCATAGGCATCCAAAATCCTAGTTACGGCTCTGGCTTTGTTATTTTTTTTTATTTTCTATCACAAAAAATATTAATACAAATTGAATACAGTTGAATTTAGCCAAATATAAAGTGAATCATTTGAAACTGAAGAAATTCTATCCTTAGATTGAAAATTTTAGTTTATTTTTATTTGTGACAATATAAACAATTCTGGTGAAATATTTAGTACATCTTTTACTCTTATACATTGTGTTGCCTTAGCCTAGCTTGAAAATTTTTTATTCTAAAACTGAGATGAATTACAGAAATGTGAAGATCTTCAGAATTCATCAGTATGTGAAACAACCTGTAAGAAGGTCGATTATGCACTGGACATTATTTTTATTTTCTTCGCATTTATTTTCAAACAGATTTTTTTCCCTTTTATTTAGCCTGTAAATCATTGCTTGTTTTTTGTGTTTATGGCCTGTGGAAATTACTATGATGTCATCTGTATCTCCGAGATGATATCCTATGTGTCATCTCCTCTCTGGAGGTTGACTACTATTACATGCCACCATTCTTTATGTTGTGCTTCTTGAGATGATATAATTTACTTTTAACCTTCCATTAAATTCTGAAAATAACTTCAGAGCAGCTGTAAATAAATTTTCTTCATTGGTTGTTCTATTAATCTTAATAAACTTTTATAAATGTCAGATAGAAGATTGATCTCTAATTTTTTAAAGTTTCTTCTCTTGTCTCTTTGTTCTTATTAACTGTACTACTTTTTAATTAATAATGTTTTTGACATGGGTCCAAAATCTATGACTTAGGAAGAAATGGCACTACAGACCTATTAGTGTCTGCCACTGAATGTTAAAGAAATATACTCTTCAATTTCAAATATATTTTTGTTGCTTGATTCTTACATTAATTTTTTAAATCTTCAGATAGGTTTTTTCTTTTTTAATTAATATACTAATAATCATTTCTATATGCATTCAGTTATTTTTAAATCTTTTGACATTTTTCATTTAACTTACGAATTTAGTGTTTCCTTTATTTTTTTTAGTAACCAGTAAGATAGTTATTTTGCTATTTTTGTTTTATACCTGTTTTATTTTCACCTTTATACAATTCTGTTTACTCTGTATAACTGTTATTTTATATTAATTATTCCTTCTTCTTTTTTACTAATTGTGACAACTTTTATGGATCCAATGGATAGTTTTTATTAAAGACAACTTATTGCTATTTTGATTGTTTTTGATAATATAATCTTTTGTTTACAATAATGGAAAAGTCAGGACAATCTTTGGAAATAATCTTTTATTTCATTCTGGCATTTTCATTTGTCTCATTATCATCTTATAGAATTGTATATTTTCTATTTTGTTAGTATCATTGATTCTTTGTTTCATTTTCTTTTTCTTATTCATATGTCTGTAATTTCTGGAGATAAATTATTCTGTTTCTCTCTTGACAGAAAGGATAATTTGAGAGATAATTTATCGTGTTTTCTTTCTTTAACTGCCTTGAATTAATAATCCAGAAAATAACTAAAGGATTATTGTCTGGGTTATTTATTCAATTAATTCATTTATATGTTCTAAACTTTCAATAGGATTTTGTCAATTCTTTTTATTTCAAATAATGTCTTTAATAAGTCAGGAATTAAAAATATATAACTATCCGTTTTATTCATTTTTGTCTCTTCCATTTTGCAGATATACTATATCATAAATTAACATTGATAACAGAGTTATCAATGTTAATAATGATATCTGTTATCAATGTTAATAATGATTACATTATTTTCATATTCATAAATTCTTCCATATAGCATATCAGCTTATTGCTTTTACTTTTGTATTTTATGGTATTTTATTTTACTCCTGTAAGTTGATCTTATATATAATTGGTAAAAAAAGTGTTGCAGAAATAAAAACGTCTGTTTGTCTATATTTTGGCATATTTTTCCAGTTTTCTTATTCAATATATACTTTATATAATATTTTATTCCTCATTTTCATTTTTTCTACTTATAGAACAGAGTTCCAAAATTTTGAAATTAAATAAGTCCAATACTGTGAGATATTGGGGAGGGGAGGTGATCTCACTGAGAAGGGTTATGAGGTCTACGGGGTTACTCATGGTATAAAGATACCCCTCCAAGTGGGGAGAGAGTAGGTTCTGTGTCGGTGCTCTAGCTTTATTGACAACAGGTTGACTCCCCCAGTATAAAACTGCAGCGTATAACAACAAGCTCTCCACACTGAACTGAGGTATACACATCACATAGCCACTGATCATGGGTACCCCAAGCTCACCCGTAAATTGATCAACAGATCCCACTGCTACCAGTGTGCAGTCCAAGTTGACTCTTGTGGTGAAAACTGACCCAAAGATGAAGAAAGGATCCCAGTAACTTATAACCCATATCTCAAATCACTATATACCCAGATAGCCAAGAAGCACCGCATTCACATTGCATGCAGGAGATGTCCAACTGAATTTGAAATCCTTCGTAATGGAAAGGACATTCCTAATAGGGACAGACTCCCAAGAGTGTACACCATCCCAATTAGGGATCACAGATATGATAGAGACCTCATCTACATCAGCTCCACTAAGCACTCCTTGGGGGGGTTAGAATGAAAGAGCACCTTTCTGACATACAGCACGTGAGAACAATCACCACTCTCACTGTTTACGCCAGTGGTCCAGACATAGAGTTGGATTTTAACCAGACGAGGGTCATCGTCAGCATGCACAGAACATCTTGCATCTATGGATCTAGCCTTACCGACACATGTATCAACCACAATTGACTCTGTCCATAGCGTGGCATGTGCTAATGGACAATGACCTGTAAATCTTGACCGATGCTACCAGCTAGGGTGTGCATGCCCAGTAGGACGACATTAAGAAACACATATTCGAATAAACTTTCAAATTGTTGTGTTTTTATTTAGTTGCATTCAATCGGAAATTCACTGTTTTACCTGAAGAAGAACTGTTTCTGGTTTGAAAACATTTGTGAAGTACTGTTTTTTTGTTCGTTTCATTTTTATTTGAGTTTTACACCATTAACAGGCTTTGGTACACAGATGACTTCACCCCGCTGTTGTTTAGTGTAGATATTTAATAGAAACCTTATCATATGTCAGTGATATCTTTTCAGCCCTCACAGGAGAATAAATACAAAGCACTAAAAAACAGACTAATTGGCAGACAATAAGGCTTCTTATTTACTCAGACAAATGAGAATATTAGTTGGGATCAGAGACATAGGTACTGTAGAGCAGTTGGAGCAAACTGCTCCAAGCACATGAATCACAAGGGTGCCAAGTTAGAAAGGGTGAAATAAAAGCTTGTAAAAACATTTGTTTTGGATTTAATAATTAATCAATTAACTATTAGATTTGAATCCATTTGACAATTATGTATACCTTTTATGTGCTTATCACATACATATCTTGTGGCATCATCTGATAAAAATATTCCAGAAGGATCAGAATTGTTAGAATTGGCATATCCCTCTGACATCTTGCCTAGTTTTGGACCTCAGCTGCTTCAATTTAAAATGTGTTTTTATACTCAGGCAAAAGAAATTACTTCTATACATGAAGTTGCCAAACTACTTTTAATTCACACTGCAGCCTCAAGTAGCTTCTCCAACATTATTGCAGCATGCCTCATTTTTTAAAATTTTATCAGTAATGGCAGCAACAGCAGAACAAAGTTTTTCAAAACTAAAATTAATCAAAACTTATTTAAGAAGCAGCATGTCACAACACCATCTTAGCTCTGGCTACTATATCATTTGAGGAAACAATAGCTTGTCAACTTGATCTGGAGAAAGTAATTGACCAATTTGCTAACAAAAAAGCGAGAAAACAATTTTGAAGTTTTTTATGTATTATTGTATATTATGTATATGTATTTGTCACGAAACTAAACTTTTGTCAATACAGTTTATATAATACATAGTAAATATTATTAGGTACTCTGTACTTAATTACATTTTGTTTTATTATTATTTTTGTATTTATTAAATTGAAAATCTTATTGTTGAAATGCCTCAAATCTCAAATAAATTGTTATCAAGTAAGGTTTTAAATCAAAATAATTAGATATATGTTTTAAAATTTAATGTTCAAAATAAATTTTGCTAGACCTTTTCCAAGGAACAAGGGTGCACACTGACTCTACTTGCTCCAGGGTGCCGAATATGTAGTTATGCCACTGGTTGGGATCAAGCTGAATGATGACTTCCCAAAAAGTACGGCTACAACAATTACCATCTAATGTATAGAAAATTTTATTCAATTCTCAGGAAGATTTAACTCAGCTAACAATTTTGGTGAATAAGATATAAGAAATCTCCAATGAAAATACTTTAGTATACATTGCTGCAATAAAAAATGAGCATCAATATCACTATTTCATGATGACAATAACTGAACTAAAAAATGAGATTGACAAACTAGTGGAAAGACTGTCTTCGGTAAGAGCATAGTCATTCTGGTGGGTATCCATTTACAGCAAACAGAGGGAAAGACGGAATTGTGAATCAAACAAAACTCCCAACTTCTGTTATTAACACAACTGTTTTGGAAATTCCACTAGGAAATACAGTCAGTCATGCTTCTCCTCTCAAAAAATGCCACTTAACATGAATTGGGTTTCAGTAATAACAAGTTTTTGTTAGCATAGACTAATTGTTTACAACAGAACAACAAACTGTAAATATTTAATTGACACTGGGAGTGATATGCCCCTTATATCAATTTCTTTCATTGAAGCAGATTTTTTAAAAATATTTTGGGCTGTTTGGGCATCTGAAATGACAGATTCATTGATGCTGTAACAAATCTTAGCACTCAAAGGCTACCCAACCACTCCTCACAGGAAGCAGTTAAGCAGTAATAAAAAAATAGCCTCAGTTCCATTCATCACATCGACAGGTCAAGCAAGGATATCTAGACTGTAAACAGCAATTAGTGGAAGCAACTTTATTGGTTTACCACTCACCTATAACCTCAAGACTAGTGCTATTTGGTGGATGATTAGTTCTTCCTTTCTCTTCTAGTTCCTGTTTCACCTGCTAGTTCTGTTATAAAGTTGTTTGTTATTTTAGTGCTTTCCTTTTTACTTTCCCAGCTGTTATGTATAACAGTGGAAAAGTATGGCAATCAGTCAAACAATGACCCCCCAAGATTTTTACATTTTTGGGCTAGGACACCATGAAAAAAACGTTTGGGGTAATTTCTGTTTGTATGGATGTTAGCGTTTGTGTGGGGAACACAATTTTGTTCACCCTGTTTGAAGCTTAACTCCTGTGCTTTTTGTCAAAATTATCTAAAATTTTGCAGAGAGGTTTGTTTATTAGGGGATTGATGCTATTAAATTTTGGTAGTTAAAGGTTGAGGGGTGGAGAGATAATGGGGTTTGTGTGTATCTCCAGTAGGGTTGGACTTAATGACAATTTTACTTATTATTACGACTTTTACAATTTTTTATGAAATCCATTTCTACCCTCAAAATTAAATTAAGCTTTTTGCCATTTTAGAATAGTTAAAAATATAAAGATTTTTAATAAATTATGATAACAGATGGTGACTATTTTACATTTGTATTTCTTTATTTTCTCTGTAGTTAGATGCCCATTTATTGCCACTTTATCTAATGTATGAAAATTAGCTATTTAGATATGCATCATGCATAGATGTTCAAATGCTGGAAGTGCATTGTCCTGTTTTCTTACCAGGTAGAGGTAGTTCTTGGGTGAAGCTCCTTGACAGCTGTTACCTTTTTTTCCTTTTTTTGGCAGTGACTACTTTCCCCACTTAGAAGGCAATTCCCTGAAATGCCAGAGATACAATGAAGAAAATACCAATTGTGAATTAAAATTTAATGTCACGTTCAATTTGAAAAAGACAAAAATATGTGCGATAAAACCAACTAACGAAGTGTAATAATAGGCCCAAATGTACAGTACATATTGGTTTAATAAAATCTCAATGAACTTTCCTATTGAAAACTGGTATGATAAGTACTTCACTTTTGAATTTGCTATGAATTTGAAGATTAATGTAAAATATTTTTAAAAGTTCTGTCATAGGTAAAACTTTTTACTACAGAAGCATTCACCACAGTAGTCACCATAAACATAAATAATAAATGTTAGTTTCTTACTTGTTTTCAATATGTAAATCATTTTAAAGCATACTTAGTGATTGTAATTATATAGATATGTAATATAATTTTCTGATTTAAGGTATTGCATTTTAGTAGACTTTTTTGAAATTTTTAATCATTTTAAACTTGCATTACTGTTGTATACATTTATGCTTAAATTTTATTTTTAAACCATTACTTTACATCTGTGTATTAATACTTGTTTCTTAAATTAACAATAAAATAACAAGTAGTTATGAAATTAAGTTTAAATTGTTATTTTTTTCTCTTCCTTGGGCATGGATGGTCATAACATGACTGCCAGGCTGCCAATAATGACTCACAATCTTCATGATTAATACAGTTCTTTTTTAATATAGCTTTAAAAATTTATAGAATTTCAAGTTTTTGTAAGTTCTTTGTTGAAGTTCAATTTAATTAATTGTGTTTCATCAAGTTTGGCCATCACCCCCATTTCCTGGTGTATAAGGTTAAAGACATAACAGGATTATTCTTTTCAATGTTGTACAGATGCTCTTTGATTCTTTTATTGATGGATCTAGCTGTAGCGCCAATATATAGGGGAGGGTGGGGATGAAAGGGACAAAATTCATATTTTTATTTTTCACTGGAAAAGTTTACTTCTAATCAGTTTTATTTTTAGTGCAAAAGATTCATTAAACCTTTACTTTGTTCTGACCATATTGTGAATTCATCCCATTATATTGGTAGTTGAACATGTTCATATTTTTAAAGACCTCTCCAAGTGTCCCTTTCATTCCCATGTCTGGGTTGAAAGGGACACACTCGGGGATGAAAGGGACTACCTGCGTTTTAATGTAAAACTTGGAATTAGTTATCTCAATGTTTTCAAATTTTGTTGTAACTGATAAGTGATAGGCTAGAGACTAAAATTTTTAAAAATTACACTTTTAATAATATGAATTATGTGACATCACATTTATTTTAAACAGTTAAAGATTATCAATACTTTTAAAACAATTAAAGATTATCAATATTTTTAAAACAATTAAAGAATATCAAATATTTTCAAACAAAGAACAATAACTAAAGAATATCACAATTAGTAGGCTCTCACATAATTAAACTGTCTTTCTTTGGTCAATAGAATGTTTTTCGCAATCTATCCCAGCCGATATGAGGTGAAATCAATGGAAAATATAAACTGTTTGCTTGCTCTTGCCGTTCCTCCTGCTTGGGATGGATGGGGTAGCTTTAAAACTATATCTTCCATGGTGACATCACTGATATCATCCTCTTCAGGAAATATGAACTTGTAACATCCTAATATTTTTTTCATAAACTTGACTTTCAAGTCTTCATCACTCAGTTTCTTTAAAACTTTTCCCACGAAGTAAACAACAGAAGTTTTTTTTGCAAATCTGACTAAAATGAAATCATTGGGCTGAATATGTTTGACA
>NW_019385621.1:14288-22383 GCF_000671375.1 Centruroides sculpturatus | reverse complement strand
ACACCACGTGGACCTTTCCGTGGAACGTTGTCTCTCGTCCTTCCTTTATGTCTTTTCGTACGATTCTTTCGATGGCTTCCTCTAAAATTCTATTATAAGAGTTTCTTCCTATCGATTCGCTGGCTCCTCGTAGCTTCTAATTGTTTTACACTCAATCTGACGCTGCACCACTTCTCCGTCCTTATTCTACGGACTTCGAGCCCAGACTTCTCCTTTAGCTTCGTAGTCTCCGATCGTCTCACACGCGATCCAGAGCACTACCTTCTCTCGTCAGTCCTCCTCGAGAGTTCCACCTCGACTGTTCTTTCCTTTGTTCTTTTTTGCCTTAGGGTCCCACTTCACCCTTTGTTCCATTCCCATTTCTTGGGATTGTTAATCCCACCCAAGGGAAAAGGTTGGAAAGGAAGGTTCTAGAAAAGTCAGAAATAAAGGAACAAAGAAACTTAAAACTAACTAAAATTAATATATTTTATACAATATTATGGCTGACGGCCACACTATTTTGTATGAGAACATGCTGGTATAAAGAATGGAAGATACTCCGGTTTATCGTAAATGCTAGTGGTAATACATCCTTTTTTTTTTAAATAAACATATATGTCTAAAAAATGTGCTGATGAATTACTGTGCTGATCCAATTTTAATGTTAGTCTGTATGGATTTGTGTTAAATTGTTCTAGAAGCTTCTCTATATCCGGTTTTGTTTTCCAAATTATTAGAATGTCATCTATGTATCTGGTGTATAAATATATATCTCATGCAATTTTTAATCATATTTTAAAAAGAATTGTATTAATCATAAAGATTGAGTCATTATTGGCAGCCTGGCAGTCGTGTTATGATCACCCAAGCCAGAGGAGAAAAAATAACATCTTAATCTTAATTTCATAAAAACTTATTTTATTGTTAATTTAAGAGATAAGTATTAGCATCTTGTATTTTATATATTTACAAGATATGTTGTTTAGAAATAAAAAAAATTTTGTTTCAGTTTCTGTTTTGAGAAAAAGGAGAAACCTTCCAAATCTTGAAATTTCAGATGTAGTGTCTCATACTGTATTTAGAGTTAATACATATATACTAAAAAATGTATTTATTTTTTTCTAAGCTCAATTAGATGCTTTAAAGTATGGCATCACAGGATTTCCCGAATACACTCTCAACAGCAGCTACTGTTGCAGCAGCTACCTATGCAACATCTGCTGCAACTCATGCTCCTCCACCTCCTCCACAACCCTCATCTAAACCAACTGTAAATATTCATTTTGATCGTAGTTATGCACAAACAATACCTGGTATTTTAAAAATTGCCCAAGTGGTAAGTAATGATTTTTAATCTTTGTTGATTCTTATATATATTTTTTATTAAACAAAATTTCATATTCGATAAAAAATACAATTTATTTTCTTGTAAAAATTATAATAAATTTAATTATTACTTTAAAACATTTAAGTATTATCTTCAGTTTTAAATTTCTTGTAATCAAATTCAGTTGCTAATGAGCAATTATTTATTGTGACATCATCACAATGCCGGGCTGCAATTTTTAATCATATTTTTAATTTAATTTAAAATATATGCTTTCCACCTCAAATTAGTAGTGTCTTGCCTCTCTATATATTATAATTTTCCCATTACAATAGAGTCATGCCGGTCATCTATCTAACTCCTTTCAGGGGAAAATTTTTTAAATTGAAATAATGTGACTTCCAGTGCAAACAAGAAGTTGGTATATAGTTAATTGGGCCTCCTGCCTCTAAGCTTTCTGTATCTGGCTCAACTTTCACCTATCTAACTCCATTGTCAACACTAAGGAAGGACAAACAGACAGCCAAGACAAAGGTGGGAATTGTCTTGGCTGTGTCTACAATTTTTACAAATTATTTCCCCAAAAAGATTCAAAATTAGGCAAAAACTTGTTGAAATGTAATTGCTCTCATTTATAATAATTTTTTTAATTAAAATTTTTCAGTAACTAATTCTTTTATTTTATCCATTCATTAGGACAATGCAGTAGTGTTCGAATGACTGATATCTAGTTCTTTTAAATTAATATTTGTAGATTTATGATCATGGACAATGTGAAGAAATTGATGATTTAGCTGTTTACATTCTTTACAGTTTTAAATAAATTTTGCTGGCCAAAAGTTTATCTCCATCTCAATCAATGCAATATTTAAAACTACAAAGCAATCACTTGCTATAGTTTGTCATTTTAAAAACATAAATTTTTTAGAGATGTCTGTTTTCTGTCTCCATAAACACAAAAATGAAATTGTTAGTTCTATGACTCTACAACATGCTAACACCAAACTTCTAATATAGACTGATTTATTAACATTTTATATCTAATCACTTTTATATGTAATTTAGAAATTAAAAATTTTTGATATTCTCTTCTCTTGATTACAAATTATACCATTACTGAAAATAGTCTAAATGCAATTTATTCTAGTAATATAATTGAATAAGTGTACATTTTGATGACAACTTTTTTATATACACAATTCTCTTTNATACAGTTTATATAATACATAGTAAATATTATTAGGTACTCTGTACTTAATTACATTTTGTTTTATTATTATTTTTGTATTTATTAAATTGAAAATCTTATTGTTGAAATGCCTCAAATCTCAAATAAATTGTTATCAAGTAAGGTTTTAAATCAAAATAATTAGATATATGTTTTAAAATTTAATGTTCAAAATAAATTTTGCTAGACCTTTTCCAAGGAACAAGGGTGCACACTGACTCTACTTGCTCCAGGGTGCCGAATATGTAGTTATGCCACTGGTTGGGATCAAGCTGAATGATGACTTCCCAAAAAGTACGGCTACAACAATTACCATCTAATGTATAGAAAATTTTATTCAATTCTCAGGAAGATTTAACTCAGCTAACAATTTTGGTGAATAAGATATAAGAAATCTCCAATGAAAATACTTTAGTATACATTGCTGCAATAAAAAATGAGCATCAATATCACTATTTCATGATGACAATAACTGAACTAAAAAATGAGATTGACAAACTAGTGGAAAGACTGTCTTCGGTAAGAGCATAGTCATTCTGGTGGGTATCCATTTACAGCAAACAGAGGGAAAGACGGAATTGTGAATCAAACAAAACTCCCAACTTCTGTTATTAACACAACTGTTTTGGAAATTCCACTAGGAAATACAGTCAGTCATGCTTCTCCTCTCAAAAAATGCCACTTAACATGAATTGGGTTTCAGTAATAACAAGTTTTTGTTAGCATAGACTAATTGTTTACAACAGAACAACAAACTGTAAATATTTAATTGACACTGGGAGTGATATGCCCCTTATATCAATTTCTTTCATTGAAGCAGATTTTTTAAAAATATTTTGGGCTGTTTGGGCATCTGAAATGACAGATTCATTGATGCTGTAACAAATCTTAGCACTCAAAGGCTACCCAACCACTCCTCACAGGAAGCAGTTAAGCAGTAATAAAAAAATAGCCTCAGTTCCATTCATCACATCGACAGGTCAAGCAAGGATATCTAGACTGTAAACAGCAATTAGTGGAAGCAACTTTATTGGTTTACCACTCACCTATAACCTCAAGACTAGTGCTATTTGGTGGATGATTAGTTCTTCCTTTCTCTTCTAGTTCCTGTTTCACCTGCTAGTTCTGTTATAAAGTTGTTTGTTATTTTAGTGCTTTCCTTTTTACTTTCCCAGCTGTTATGTATAACAGTGGAAAAGTATGGCAATCAGTCAAACAATGACCCCCCAAGATTTTTACATTTTTGGGCTAGGACACCATGAAAAAAACGTTTGGGGTAATTTCTGTTTGTATGGATGTTAGCGTTTGTGTGGGGAACACAATTTTGTTCACCCTGTTTGAAGCTTAACTCCTGTGCTTTTTGTCAAAATTATCTAAAATTTTGCAGAGAGGTTTGTTTATTAGGGGATTGATGCTATTAAATTTTGGTAGTTAAAGGTTGAGGGGTGGAGAGATAATGGGGTTTGTGTGTATCTCCAGTAGGGTTGGACTTAATGACAATTTTACTTATTATTACGACTTTTACAATTTTTTATGAAATCCATTTCTACCCTCAAAATTAAATTAAGCTTTTTGCCATTTTAGAATAGTTAAAAATATAAAGATTTTTAATAAATTATGATAACAGATGGTGACTATTTTACATTTGTATTTCTTTATTTTCTCTGTAGTTAGATGCCCATTTATTGCCACTTTATCTAATGTATGAAAATTAGCTATTTAGATATGCATCATGCATAGATGTTCAAATGCTGGAAGTGCATTGTCCTGTTTTCTTACCAGGTAGAGGTAGTTCTTGGGTGAAGCTCCTTGACAGCTGTTACCTTTTTTTCCTTTTTTTGGCAGTGACTACTTTCCCCACTTAGAAGGCAATTCCCTGAAATGCCAGAGATACAATGAAGAAAATACCAATTGTGAATTAAAATTTAATGTCACGTTCAATTTGAAAAAGACAAAAATATGTGCGATAAAACCAACTAACGAAGTGTAATAATAGGCCCAAATGTACAGTACATATTGGTTTAATAAAATCTCAATGAACTTTCCTATTGAAAACTGGTATGATAAGTACTTCACTTTTGAATTTGCTATGAATTTGAAGATTAATGTAAAATATTTTTAAAAGTTCTGTCATAGGTAAAACTTTTTACTACAGAAGCATTCACCACAGTAGTCACCATAAACATAAATAATAAATGTTAGTTTCTTACTTGTTTTCAATATGTAAATCATTTTAAAGCATACTTAGTGATTGTAATTATATAGATATGTAATATAATTTTCTGATTTAAGGTATTGCATTTTAGTAGACTTTTTTGAAATTTTTAATCATTTTAAACTTGCATTACTGTTGTATACATTTATGCTTAAATTTTATTTTTAAACCATTACTTTACATCTGTGTATTAATACTTGTTTCTTAAATTAACAATAAAATAACAAGTAGTTATGAAATTAAGTTTAAATTGTTATTTTTTTCTCTTCCTTGGGCATGGATGGTCATAACATGACTGCCAGGCTGCCAATAATGACTCACAATCTTCATGATTAATACAGTTCTTTTTTAATATAGCTTTAAAAATTTATAGAATTTCAAGTTTTTGTAAGTTCTTTGTTGAAGTTCAATTTAATTAATTGTGTTTCATCAAGTTTGGCCATCACCCCCATTTCCTGGTGTATAAGGTTAAAGACATAACAGGATTATTCTTTTCAATGTTGTACAGATGCTCTTTGATTCTTTTATTGATGGATCTAGCTGTAGCGCCAATATATAGGGGAGGGTGGGGATGAAAGGGACAAAATTCATATTTTTATTTTTCACTGGAAAAGTTTACTTCTAATCAGTTTTATTTTTAGTGCAAAAGATTCATTAAACCTTTACTTTGTTCTGACCATATTGTGAATTCACCCCATTATATTGGTAGTTGAACATGTTCATATTTTTAAAGACCTCTCCAAGTGTCCCTTTCATTCCCATGTCTGGGTTGAAAGGGACACACTCGGGGATAAAAGGGACTACCTGTGTTTTAATGTAAAACTTGAAATTAGTTATCTCAATGTTTTCAAATTTCGTTGTAACTGATAAGTGATAGGCTAGAGACTAAAATTTTTAAAAATTACACTTTTAATAATATGAATTATGTGACATCACATTTATTTTAAACAGTTAAAGATTATCAATACTTTTAAAACAATTAAAGATTATCAATATTTTTAAAACAATTAAAGAATATCAAATATTTTCAAACAAAGAACAATAACTAAAGAATATCACAATTAGTAGGCTCTCACATAATTAAACTGTCTTTCTTTGGTCAATAGAATGTTTTTCGCAATCTATCCCAGCCGATATGAGGTGAAATCAATGGAAAATATAAACTGTTTGCTTGCTCTTGCCGTTCCTCCTGCTTGGGATGGATGGGGTAGCTTTAAAACTATATCTTCCATGGTGACATCACTGATATCATCCTCTTCAGGAAATATGAACTTGTAACATCCTAATATTTTTTTCATAAACTTGACTTTCAAGTCTTCATCACTCAGTTTCTTTAAAACTTTTCCCACGAAGTAAACAACAGAAGTTTTTTTTGCAAATCTGACTAAAATGAAATCATTGGGCTGAATATGTTTGACACTGTTTTCGATATCAGATCCCTCACTCGATGTTGCATCAGACTTTGAGGAAGAGCTGCTTTGAGATCCTTCATCTTCACTTTCAGTTTCTTCTGGAATATGTTGCAACAGCTGCTTTTTAGATTTTGTCCTCNACCCACACGCGGTGAATACACTACATTGTCTTTTTTATATCTTGAAACAAGTCTAGCCAAATGCGATTTTGCAATTCCGTGGGTACTGGCTGTAGCCCTGATTGATGCTTCTTTTTCGACAACTTCAATTATTGCCCCTTGAATCACTTCTGGCATCACACGTTCTTTCTGTTTCTTTTTCTTATACTTTCGAGGCATTTTTTTCTATTAAAAAAATTTAGCATTAGAGCATGCCAAAAACATGTCAATATGGGGTTGAAAGGGACATGTCCCATTCATCCCCTATTTTACTGTCCCTTTCAACCCCCAGGCCTCAAGCAACCAAAACTACAACCTAACTTTCTGACAGTGAAATATAATTTAAAACCGATTAAATAAACATATTCTAGAGGTTTCAAAGTAATTATCCCAATTCAAGTACATTATCCAATGACCATGTTTGAGATTTTACCCCTAAATGTAAAAAATGAAGAAAACTTACTTTTGCATGTGTTTTCTGCTCATCTGGGAATTCCAAATACTGGCGCTAGTGTATTGGACCCTAAAAACATGTGAAAACTATGGACTACTAGTGTCATCTATCTGTGAAATAACAAAGCTCCATAAGTAATTTAGCAGCAAGATATAGAGACTGTCTCTTTCATCCCTTGTCCCTTTCATCCCCACCCTCCCCTACTAGTTCGCGATTGAATCTTCCATCTGTAATTGGGATATGATATTCTCCTGGAGCCCAATTTAAATTTATTTGATCTTTTCCATTGTATAATATTTGCTATACCATGCTATTACATTTATAGGTGATCTTTGCATCCACATTTTTTGCAATTTTTTCATAGATTGATCTAAGTCTTGTATTGAAGTTAACCACTATCAGTGACATGCTGTCCATAGAAGCTGTAGAAGCACTGCTTTCCTTGTATTTTCTAAAATATAAATACATATTGTGTGATTATTTTCATATTTTAACATACTTTGAATTAATTAAAATTACAAATTTCTACAGGCTACTACATGTGAAAAAATGATAAGATTGCTATTATATATTCGAATATAAATTTGTATATGCATATTTTCAATGGAAGGGCTATATTGTTGAATATGGAACAGCTTCCATGCTGAAAATATCTGAATCATGTAAAGCAGCTAGATTATACACATGCACTTTACAGAGCACCAACTTCACGTGGTTTTGCTCGTGAAGCTACACACCAAAATATTGTATAATGCTTCCAATGATTCTATCCAGGGCTGGCACAGCTTCCCTATCATCAGTTATCACTGCATGCCAGTGACCACTATATATCTGGACTTAGCTGGAGTATGTCATGTTTCTGTAGCACTATTAAGCTGTGAATGCAATTCTGTTTTGCGGATGTAATTTTGCACCAAACTATGACCAGTTTTTTTAGAGTACCCATCAGAAATTGCCACTTTTTCAATGTGTTTGAGTTCTTTATACCTGTCTAACATATTAGTGCCAAGCATAAATGCCCATCTCACTAATGCCTTAAAGGTTGCTATTGTGGTGTTTCGTTGCGACAAGTACAATGTCCCGCGAGCGGAAAGGTACGAAATAAATACACTTTGGATGTATTGAACACAAAGATATTTATTGTCACTTCGAAACAGGTTCGTTTCTTCCAGATCCCAACAATACAATGATCACTGTACGTACAGGCGTTAAAATTCGATCTAACAAACAGCGGATTAATTGAGGGTTACGACTATACGCGATACAAAAACTTACAAATAATTCTTACACTACTTATGACTAAAAAGGAAAAAAAAAAG
>NW_019385621.1:0-9796 GCF_000671375.1 Centruroides sculpturatus | reverse complement strand
GTGTGTTAGATGTTTAGCTAGTTCCTGGTGCAGTGATGTAAATTTTTTGTACCAGAAATTGTGAATGTTGTCTACACTAGGTGTCTTCCAGTTGTGTGTTCTGTTAATGGTGTAGCGGATGTCATGTACATTTATTTCAGCACAGCGCATAGTTGGTATGTTGTGCAGGATTCTGTTCTCCTCCTCGATCCAGCCTGCATCAGCATTGTGCATAACAGCATTGGACCAAAGAGATGACCAATAAGTTGTGAGTTCTTCTTCTGTTGGTGTGCCACTGTGCTGTGTTTCAGTATTTGTTTTGGTACTGATTTGTCTGTAGAAAAGTTTTTCATTGTTTGTGAATAATTTATTTTGTTGTTTTCGTAATGTACATGTTTTGTATCATTTGAGTCTACGTGCTTTGGCTGCGAGTTTCTGTTTTAGTGTATCGATGTATTCTGTAATGTGTGTGTTGTGATGTTCGTGTTTTGTGTGTGTTTTGATTTTCTTGAAAATGTTTTTGAGTTGTTTCTTTAATTTGGGTGTTATATTGTTTTTATTGTATTGTGTCAACCTGCCTAATTGCTGTCTAATGTCATTTATTTGTGTTTCTATTCTTCTCTGCCAGGCAGGCTTGTGATAGAATTGTGTTTTGTGTGTGTCTGTCTGTGAGTGTATTTTCAGTCCATTGTTATTATTATTATTATTATTTATTATTAATCATTTTTATTTTAATTACTTTTAATAATAATAATTAAATTTATATTAAATTTAGCATGAGATGGCACCTAACGCCTAACTCTAAGGCTATTACACTCACTCAAGTAAATTTCCAGATTTGGCTTTTTTTTATGCTCTTTTTGTCATGTGGGTACTGAGACTTTTTAATCATACCTGTAGTGGGTTGTCTTGGCCATTTTGGGCCAAGACAAACCACTACAAGTGGTAAGAGACAAGACCTGGCATCTAGAACAGACCACCTCAAAATTTTCTATGGTTTTACAACCATCCAGATTTGATTTTTGGATCCCCAGAATGGTAAACCTTGGCAAACTGTTCATTGATTATGATTTAATTATTTTTTTATCCCTTTCTTGAATGCATGTACAAATATTGAATCTTATATTCTGACTTTATCTTATGATTGAAGCAGTCAAAAAAAATTTAATAATTTATTCATATGAGTAAGCTTTTTTAATATGGAAAGATTTACATGCAATATGGTATTAAAAATTAGAGTTTTAGGTGATTTTGGTGTTAATTGAAAACAGTTGAATAAAAATAAAATTAAGTTTATGCAAATAATAGTAAAATTTAATAAATTTATATTAAGTAGGTTACAATTGTTCTTCCTCTGATTTTACTGTAATTATATATTATAGTAAAACCTCATTATTTTGAAACTCAAGGGACCAAAAACATGACTAATTATCCAAACTTTTTTTTGAATGAAAGTTTTTTGTCAGATTTGTCACACCATTCCTCAAGGGTTAGTGCCACTTACCCTACATATTTTAATATTCTGAATGATTTGTCTCGAGAAATTTTACTCAGAACAGGAAGTTATTTATATATGTTGTTTTGAATAATAATCATTTTAATGTTTACCTTACTTCAGTTAGAATACATTAAAAGTAATTTTGATATAGAAAGAGAAAATCAATATCTGATCAAATTGATAAAAACAAAAATACAATATCTGAAATTATTGTTAAACTTAATTATAATTTCTATTCAAGTTCTGAATCTTTTTAATCTGGATTTTAAAATGGCATTGTTTGCAGATTGTTTTTATGTGGTATATGCACATCAATGCAGTACAGTCAACCCCCCCATAACACGGTAGATATGTTCTGGGTTTTATGAAATTCATTTTATACGAGTCCTTAAATACATGAGCCAATCACAGCCTGGCACATATGCAGTTTTTGGACTATGGCTATTTGAAAGGTTTTCTTCCATAAAATTAATTGATTCTAGACTAATTTGACTCAACATTTCCGAAATACGTATAATTTTTTGGGAATAATCCATATAAACTATGCTATAAACAAAAAATTGTAGGATTACTTTACCGAGTGTGTACCATTTGATGACGCCATTGCTTAAGCTTGTTTTCGTCGTGGAGCAGTGCATCAAATTGTGCTCGCGTGTTTTCTGATATATTATTTTTCTGCGAAAACTTTGCTGAACTTTGGAGACATCATTAATATAAATATAATTTTTATGGCCTTTAAATAATAAATGGTTTTTAGTAGATCCATTGCTCATTTAAACTCAACGGTTTGTGCAATATCCGCTATTGGTCTATATTCGACCAATACTGTTGTGACACGAGTCAGCAATGACGTTTTACTGAATTATACGAGTCTCTTTTAGCGTGTTTATACAAATACGGTCGCAATTTTTTTGCCATCATATAGGAATCCGAACTATATGAACCTGTTTTATAGGGGTCTACTGTACATGTTACACATGTGGATGCTGTTTTCCTTTTTTTTTTTTTTTTGTGACCTTCCGGGTCGGCACCTCCTTAGTGCCCAGTCAGGATTGACACCACCGTGTTTAGAGGAACACAGAAGCCGAGACGGCGATTTCGTCGTCCGTCGCGCGAGCGGTCCCGTACGCGAACAGTCGGATTCGACAGGTCAGAGTTAACATAGGGAAGAGACTCGAACCACCCTTAACAATCAACAAAGGGTTTATTAAAAATTTAAATGGAATAAAGTGTGGTCGCGGAGAGAGAGAGTTTACATACGATTCGCGTGGCGATAAATACCTGACAGGTTATCTTATGGATCGAGGTCTTCAAACCGCTGTTGACGATGTCACTTCCAAGTTCTGGGTTACGGAAATATCCAAATAGGCACTTAAGTTCGTTGTTACGGAATAATCCAAATAGGAGGTATTGAACGGGTCTGGTTGATGCTTCTTTTAGAGGAACGGCAGCGACTGTGTCGAAAACCTCCGATTGTCGCTATTTTCATTTGACAGTTTAGCAATAATAGGTCAGAAGGTTATGTGAAAGCGTCTTTTCGCAACTGAGAACTGGCTGAGTAATTAGCTCCCAGGTGTGAAATTTGATACTTGCTCGATAAACTTACTATTGTTCACGAGTTAGGTCAGGCGGTAGGTTAATAAACACGGCTGAATCTCACATTTTTTTAGGGCAATATGCACACTTTTCTCTTCCCATTGATGTTTCCTGTGGAAGATCTGGCTTCTTTTTTCAACACTTTCAGAATTTTAAAATAGAGATTCTCACTCTCATTGTCTGTGTGGAAGGAGCTACATTTTCTTTCTCAGGCTCCTCATCAAACCATTTCAGAATAATTTCATCGTGTTCCATGATAGTACATATATACAATATCACTTTACAATTAGAATTATACTACTTCAAATGCAGAAAAAAAGACAGAGGATTACTTGCAGGTGAGCACCTCACTAACTTCTCTATCATGACTGAAACAAAGGTGGCACTGAAAGCATTAGCAATGACTATTATTTCCAATTCCAGTATATTGTTGAAGGGGATACTTGGGAAGGAAGGTAGGTGAGAGTTTGGCTACAAAACTTCCAAGAAGCCTTAGTTACAAGCATTTTAAAACAAAAGTGAGTGCAGTGCTCAACCTCAAGTAATGGCGAGTTAATGAAAACAATGAAAACATAACTAAATTACATTCAGAGCAATACCTGGAAATAACATAAAAAATAAGCTTAAGTGTTTCAATAAGAATTACTGTGAACTTTGTCTTGAGTTCAAGATTACAAAAATCATGTGAGCTGTTGAAAACAAGCTCTATTAAAGACTAAAGCTTTAAGTAAACATTCTATTGTGAATATGCACAAGTATTTGATAGTTTTTGGAGTTATTGAAACTAGATTTTTGCAAGAAATGTCTAAAATAATAAAATGTCAAAAAGATTTTTCCATAATAATAAAAAACAAAAATCATTTTCTCTTCATTGGCAACATGTACAATGTCTGAATGATCTTGAACAGACATCCAATCAACACTGTATAATTGTTAAAACTGAAACTGCACTTGTGTGTGGAAACTTTCTTATAAACATGTAATTTGATGGTAAATTTCAAATTAAATGATATTTTTGTGGGTCACCAGACCTGATAGGACAAAATTTCATTGTATGCATATCTTGAATTATCTGAACTAAAATACATGCAAAATCTTATTCTCTTAGCTGTGAACTGCAGAATACTTCTGTAGATTTGACTTCAAATTACATGATACTTCAAATTATCTAATATCAAAATAACAAAGTTCTATTGTATGGAACCAATTTTTTGTTTTTCTGTATGGATAGCAGCTTTTTTATGCAGATTTTTTTACGACTATCTACCATGTGAAAACATAATTTTTAATGTATATATAATTTTAATTTTAAATAATTTATATTGAGTATAGTAAGTTCTTGACTTATGCAGATACAATATTTTGACTTATTAGTTATGCAAATTCATTAGTTATAACACTATCTATTAAGTTCTGCTTTGAACATGCATAATAAATGAAAAAACTTTCAGGCAATAAAAGTTTTTACTTTCTCAAAGTTTTCTTTTCAAAAGCTTCAATAGCTTTTCATTAGCTTCAATATTCCTTTGAAATGAATATATATTTATTAAAAATGTATCCTATTTGATCACCATGCAACTTAACATTTTTCTGTGTAAATAAGAGCATGTTATTATGTTTGAAAGCTTATTTTGGCACTATACTACTGTGCCAATGTAAATTAAATGTTAAGATACATTACTACAGTAACTATTTATGGCACCTCTATTGTAAATTATTTTATTATTAAAAATAAAAAGCCAAAATAAAAAAATGTTTCTAAAACTAAGCCAAATGATTGCCATTAATAATTGGTTTATTAACCACATTAAGTCAAGGATTTACTGTATTTTATAAAGGAATTTATAAATGAATGTTAAAATACATTGTTATATTATTTTATTGATAATAAAAAATTAATTTTTATAATATTTTACAGGTAAACAATGTTGTAGGTATGCTGTGTATCATTGCTTCTCAATGTCATTACTGTTCAGCAAGTAATTGGTTTAATTTTGTGGCCAGCACCAGTTTTTTTGTAACTTTAATTCTGCTTGTTCTTTATTTTTATCACATCATTGAGAAATTACGTTTCATACCATGGCTAAAAGCTGTATGTAACATTTTTTATTTTTAAATGCTATTATTTTAAACTAATTATGATTAAATTATTTAGCATTCTTCTCAAATGTAATCTTATTAGTAGCACAGATATTGTATTATATTAACAAATAAGTTTGGATTTATCCCATAGCAATCTCACATAAAACTAAATTAGATAATATACCATAAAATATAATATGTAGCCATTAACCCACAAAGGCAAAAAGAAGAAAACAAAAGAACAAACAATGCCTTAGAAAATAAAAAAATGTTTAATTATGCATTGACTTTTCCTTTTTAGTAATGGATTTCAACTCCATGATAATATTCCAGCAGTTACCCAAAATCCCTGACTGTCAGCAGAAACAATTACAATTTTTTATAATGCATACAACATTGTAATATTAATGACTTATACAATAAACAAAGAAAACCAAACATTACAAAAATAAAATCCTTACAACTAATTCTTATAATCAATTTGCAACTAGTGTTGCCACCTTTTTAGAAACGCTGACCCAGACAGCAGGTGAGGTTTATTCAAACAGAAGTTCCTGATGCATGCGTAATGTCATTTTGCAATGCGAAGAATAATGCGCAGTGCATGCCGATTCTAAATCAGTTACAGTTAGGGACTAGGGAGACTTGGGTAAGAGTAACGTAAGTAACCTGGATGACTTAGCTCTATTGGATATTGAAGATGTGTATGAATACGAGTCGTACAAGCAGAAAGAAAAAAAAAGGTTGACAGGTTGCGCATAATTTTCCCAGACAAAATTAATAGTTCACCTGGACAGTGAGTTGATTCCCGGACTGTCCGGGTGAAAACTGGATGTGTTGTAACACTATTTGCAACTAACAGTGTTAAGAAATTAAGATAGATGGTGAGAATTATTCAAGATGGAGGATAGACAAGAACAAAGGTACCTGGGTCCTGAGAATTCTTGCAATATTCATCATCTTGATAGTCCATGAGGAAAATTCCTTTATTGTGAAAACACTTTTCTCTCCTTGGCCCACTGATTGATACCACCAAACTATTGATTCTTTAGTCCAAATTTACAACAGGTCAAGTTGGATCCAGTACCATGTACACACTACCAGATAAGTGAGAAAGGGAATTCTTCCTCACTCAGAACTCGACTCAAGGAATAACACTTTGATCAATGTAATTAACAATCTTCATCATAACTTCCTCCCAGAATTTTTCACAATCCTCTCCCTTAGTTCAGAAATTCAGAAAGAACCAGTTGGCTGATCTGTTGATAAAGCCATGAACATGTCCGATTTGATATACTAAGAGAAAAGATTGGTATAGAGAGGTTGTAACCATGTAATCATTAAGCAAGTCTTATTTTTTCTTTTGAAGGAAGTGTTATAATAAAAAGAAAAAATATGACAAGCCACCCTCTATTGCACAGCAGAAGAGTAAACGTTTTTTTATAAACAAGCCTCATGCAAGTCAGCCATGTTATATTTTCTCGTGAAGTCCATGTGTAAAAGTTATTTATTTTCAATAAAAGTAATAACAGAATTTTCCTTACTATAGCCATTGTGATCAGAGTTGAAGTTGGATATGACATCATTTTCATGTCTTTCTGCTGAATACACAATCATTTCAATGATTGACACTTTTCACCACATTTGGTCTTTTTAACAAACATCATGTTGTTGCCTCACTACAATGGTAGTCTCATTCTTTTTAACAGCCCTCATATTTATTTTTTTCACTTTATTTTTTATTTATATAAAATTATTGATGCAAAATTAAAAACCAAGAATTTATAATAATAAAAAATCTAAAAGCAGAAATAATAAAATGTGAATATTGGATAGATAGTTTATTTTTATTTATGTACTGTACAGTACATATTTTAATGAAGATGATCCAAAAATTAAAGCATTGTGGTGTGACGGGTTAATGAGAACCACATTATATAAATAATGCACTGCGGATTAACACGTATTTCAAATTTACGATAATGGTAATTATTTATTTACAGTCAACTTAAATTACAGAATTTAGAAACAGTCCGTAATATTACACATTACCTTTTTTAAAATACAGAATTTAAACTGTTTATTTCTCCTAGTTTACAATGCTTGTAGATCTGATTACACATGCGAGTCCCGAAACCGGCCAGTTCACAATCTGTTTGAATCATCTTATAATGCTAATTAAAACTAACTTAAATTAAACTAAAACTAATTTTACTTAGATTAGAGAAAGACTATAGAAAGATTATATTAGAAGGGGATCTATTTTATTTGTTTAGTGAGTTGGGCAATTTGTAATGTCTATCACAACCTGACCACGTGGACTCCTTTTGACGGGACGAAATATCCAATTATGAATCCTCCTTTATATCTTAATAGTGCCAATTCTTTAACACAACTCCTCTGAATCTCTGTTGACTGAGTCTCTCTCTCTGGTTCCTTTCTCGTCATCCCGATCTCACTTGTACCCCTCTCCTCTCTCACCATGTGCTTCTCTCCTCACTTGATTCCCCAAGAATGAACAAAAATCATCCCTCTATGTTGTGACATCAGTCAGTGCCCCTTCCAGCCCAAAACTAGCCAGAAACAAACACTTAGCTGTTAAAAGAGTTGAAAAGGGAAAAGCGACAAGCGTTAGTTAGATAGACAAAGGGAGGATATATAAATTAATGACTTATTTAATGAAACCTACATATATACATCGGGGGGACCCCAACACAGCCTGATTCATAAAAATACTAAATTCAACACATTCAGTAGTATTAAATTTTTAATATTACATTTATCATATGTGAATAAGAAATAAATTCAAATATAATTAAGATTTTATAAATTTTTCTGCTGCAAAAATATATGGTTTTTATTTTTTTAATAAATATCTCAAGTATACCATACCTATCATTCCAAATAACATTTCTAACAAAATAAGTAATGCTTTAATGGAGTGAGAAAAATCATAAATCACATTGCTTTAATAATAAAGAGGTTGCGGCCGACGTTTTCATCGCAAAAACGTGAATGTTGGATGTTCAGCGCAGCCTTCCTGTAAGTCTAGAAGTTCGACAATGGCGTTTGGAATGTCAGTGGAATCATGCTCGACATTCCAAATGCCATTGTCGAACTTCTAGGCTTATAGGAAGGCGGCGCTAAATGTCCAACGTTCACGTTCTCACGATGAAAACATCGGCCGCAACCTCTCTATTGCTTTAGCACTTCTGAACTTTTCATTTATCATCAGGCATATCAAATATGAGATATTCTGTGTGTTATTAACATAACAATAAATTATGAACAAAAGTCATTAGTTTTAATTAAAACGTCAAAATATAATAACTTTATAAGGAAAAATTAAAGTTATTTTTAACAGAATAGGGAAAATATAACTTAAATAACATCTTAGAAATGGCTCATCTGAATCTATCTGGATGATTAATTTGGCTTTCAAAGCTTTATTACAAAGTTCATAAAACTTCTACTTTACAGTGGTTTTCTCTGATATTGAGATTTTGTGTGTTTCTATTTTATATCAGGAAATAAAATTCTCAGATAAAGACATCTCTATGCCAGTATGGTATTATACAAAAAATCAAATAAATAAAAAGATATTATTGTTCTCTATTTCTCTAATATTCTATTTATAAGCTCTCTGGAGAAACTTGCAAACCAAGTTAATAAAGAAAACTCTTTGGAAGAAGTTGTGGTTCTTTCTAAATTATTAGAAATGATAATGAGGGATGAAAGTTTGAGACATATTGTTTAATTGTCTTTAATATTAAAAACCTGAAGATAATGTATGATAATAGGTTGAAAATGTTTGTTCAATAAACAATTTTTTCCCAGCAAGCATTAGATTATGAAATAAGATTGTTATATCTCTCTGCTGAGTATACTGCATATGTATTTAATATTGAGACTGACCTATTTTCATGTCAAAGCAATGTATTCATAAATTTAAAAATCTTTAAATAGTGATTTATTTTAACATAAAAAATAATTTTTTAAATTTGTATTTATGATAATTCTTATTCAATATTTGTAAATTATTTAGTATCATAATAAGCAATTACAGTTTTAGTATTTGAATTGACTTTCCTGGAGATGAGCTAAGCTTAAAAGAGCTTGAAAGTTTATGAGATGTTAATTTGCATCTCAAACTTTCAAGCTCTTTTAAGCTTAGCTCATCTCCAGGAAAGTCAATTCAAATACTAAAACTATAATTGCTTATTTGCTTCTACAGTATTTAAAGCATTTTAATCAAGATTTTTTAAAATTATATACAGTTTTGTGGTTATTTTGGAAGACAAACATTACAAATCTTAACTATGTTCTGACACAGACTACCACACCTCTAAATGTGTGGAATTTATTGCTAACTCTATTTGATACTTAGGAGATCTCTTTTTCAGCCAAAAACATGCAAAAAAGCACAGTGGAAACCTAGGTGCTATAGTACAAAACAAAAATGTCTGTAAATACTGTCTATCAAAACCTATTCATAGAAATGAACTTGTCATTTTATAAGTTTTTTCAATACAAATTATGAAAATTATACCAAGTACAAAACATATCAAAAATGCTGTACTTATTTCTTACATGTTAATCAAAACTATTAATATAAAACTTAGCACTGTATTATTATTTCAT
>NW_019385620.1:225859-237246 GCF_000671375.1 Centruroides sculpturatus | reverse complement strand
TAATTTAGTTTTTATAATTACTTAAATTATTGCTTTAATGAATGAATGTTGAAAATAGAATAAAATTTAAAATATTTTGAAAATAAAGCAAAGAATTTTAGTGTTAAACATTATAACTGTGTGACCATTCATTTTAACCACTACACCTTGTTCTTTTTTCTGATGTTACAGGAAATTTTTAGTTTTAGATGCTACTTTCTTTTGACTTTTCATAATTTTGAATTTTAAGTATTATGGAGAAATTGACTTTACTGATATTGAATTGATAGTAGTGTTATTTATAGTANTATAATCAATTTCAATTTTTATATTTTCAAAAAAATGATCAATAATAGAAGTAAATATTTTATATAAGTAGTGTTTTTTTTTTCTTTTTTAATTAACTTTTATTTGTGGAAAGAAAGTTTCCATTTTTAAATGTCAGAAACATGAAAAAGTATTATTAATATTTTATATTTTTTATCCATTTATTGAAAGTAATCAAAAATTTTGGTTATTAAAATTTAGAAACTTTTACTTAAACATTTTGAACTGTTTCATGATTCAAAACAGCTTCTGTTTATTTTTTGAAACAAATTTTTTTAACATGAAAATGTTGCAAGTCTCTACATATACCTTACATGAAAAATTTCCTTTTATTTAAAGGATCATGTATGTAAAAATAAAAAAATATTAAACATTTTTTCATTTAAAATATGTTTAATATTTTCTATTTTTGATTTTATTTTGAAATGTTCAAATTATTGATACAATAAAAATTTTTTAATCCCTAGTTGTTAATTTATACAATAAAACATAAAAGTAATTTAGTTTTTATAATTACTTAAATTATTGCTTTAATGAATGAATGTTGAAAATAGAATAAAATTTAAAATATTTTGAAAATAAAGCAAAGAATTTTAGTGTTAAACATTATAACTGTGTGACCATTCATTTTAACCACTACACCTTGTTCTTTTTTCTGATGTTACAGGAAATTTTTAGTTTTAGATGCTACTTTCTTTTGACTTTTCATAATTTTGAATTTTAAGTATTATGGAGAAATTGACTTTACTGATATTGAATTGATAGTAGTGTTATTTATAGTATATCTATAACTTCAATTACAGACAAATTGACTACTATGTAATATTTTATGAAAGCTTTTTTATTTTGTGTTATTGACAAATATTGGAAGATATTGTATTATTAATATTGATATTGCTTCAAAATATATAACAAAAGAAGAAATTTATTTGTAATTTGAGGAAGGATTTATTTGTGCATTCCATTAACCACTCTGCAGTGATTGATGGATATATCCATCAAGGGTGATCACATGGCACTGGAGAACAACGTCTATATTTGCAAAATTCTTTTATGGATATCGCCAAAAACTAGCCATAAACTACTGCGAAAAAAATTCACATAAAAAACGGAATTATGTGACAATAAAAAACGATTTTTCTTTACTAGACATAACTGTTTAAAAAATTTTTTCCTGAAATGGTAATGAGAAAAATGCGTGGGAAAATTCTTAAAAAATTTTCCATGTTTATTCTCCATTACATCGTGATAGCGCCATAACTGACTAACCCACTTTACAAAGGTTAAGATGTATCAACTCCTCCCTGTATGATATTTGTAAATTTTGTTTTGTTTAGCTGCAGAACACATTGACTTAATCTTGACTTTATTCTTTCTTTTTATGAGACAAATATTGTGGCGGTATTTACAAAAGGTAATGAAAGATGAGTCAGGAACATTAGTGAAAGTGTCACCTAATAACAGTTTTGCAACTGATGGAACCAGTATAGGAGATTTTCCAGTACACTGCCTCATATTTCTGGAAGCTGTGCATCATGTAAGATTTTGCATGAGAAGGATCAACTCCATTGTTATATAAATGAAGGAAGTGTACTGAATTCATGGTGGTTATTCATTGACAAAGTAATTCTTCATCACATGAAGAAATGCACAAAGACTGAGACTAAAAAGACAGAAAAATAGAGAGTGATTGATGTCAATGGCAGAATTGGATAAATTTTTGACAATTCTATATTCACATGGAGTCTACAATGCCAATGACATGGAATTTGACCAACTTATGGTCAACCAAATGGAGTCCTTCCTTCCTTTTGAAACAGTATGCCATGTGTCAGATTTTGAAATATAATGACTTGTTTTAGGGTGGATCCGAAAAAAATGTCAGAGGGGTTGAAAAAATGGTAAATTTGAATTTGTGTCTAAAATATGGAACTATATTATTGAAAAATGCATGATGTTCTATAGGCCTAATCAGAACATAACAGTTGATGAGCAACTTTTTCCAACAAAGACATGTTGCAGATTCACATGCCATATGGCAAATAAGGCTGACAAATTTGGAATTGTCAGACTTATTTGCCTGACAATTCCAAATTTGAAGTTTTGGTTGATAGTGAATGTAGATTCCAAATATGTTCTGAATGCTTTTCCTTATATAAAGAAGGACGTTCAGCAGAGGAAAGAATTTCAGAGAATATAGTGCTGCAAATTTTGGAGACATATGTAAACAAAAGAATTTTAATTACTAACAATTTCTTTACCAACTTACATTTCACAAAAGTTTTGCATCATGTTGATGTGACATTGACAACATATAAGACCAAAAACAATTTAAATGTCTTGATATTGAGTACACACCCTGTCTCTGTAGAAATTTGAAATGATAAGAAACTACCAGAGATTGTAGTATTTTTTAATAAAACAAAATTCAGCATAGATGATGTTGATCAGATGATAAAGAAATACATAGTAAAAACTGCATCATATTGTTGGTATCATTGGCTATTCTATATATTCTAAAATATTGAATTTAGATGCAATAAATTCATGGATAGTATTAAAAAAGTTATAGGTAAAAATTATAACTTGGAAGAATTTTATCGTAAATATGATTGAAGAACTTACTCAAGACTCTGAAAAACTAAATAAGAGATAATTAAACAACAGAGAAAAGAAATTGAAGAATTATCTTTCAAGCTCAAACTCTGCAAGCCTGGAATATATCATAAAAAATAGCAATGAACTGAACCTTAAAAGAAATTCCAGAATATTCTATTGTAAATTCTAACGTTTTCAGTCTACGCAGATCATCTTCCTCAGGATTCTCTAAATTGGAATGCGGAAATGGAATGTTTTTAAGAATTATTTGAAAAACATATAAATGAGAACTTTTTAAAGAATTCTCTCAAAAAAATTTTTTAATAAAATAATTTAAAACGAATAAATCAAATTTAAATCTCTTCAAAATAATTTTTTAATTTGACTGTTATTCCCTTTGGTATTTCCAGGCATAAGATAATTGTTCTTCCTCTTTGAAATTAATGCAACTGCTGCTTTTTTCAGATTTGAATATTTCTAGAGTTCCAGTGTCCTTATTTGGTTGTCATGCTTAGATCGTTGTATGATGGAAGCTAGGTCTAGATGGGCTTGAATGTTGTTGTCTGCTAGGGCAATGTTGTATTTTCCTTTACTAATATCATACTTGTGTTTCATCGTCTTACTTTGAGTGATTGTGTGGTGGCACCGATGTACTCAAGATCACGCTCGAATCTATTGTCTCTCAGCTTAATCTTATAAACGCCTGAAACCCTAAGTACATCAGTGTTGTCATTTATACATGTTTTCAAATAATTCTTAAAAACATTCCATTTCTGCATTCCAATTGAGAATCCTGAGGAAGATCTCCTGTGTAGATTGAAAACATTAGAATTTACAATAGAATATCGTGGAATTTTTTGAGGTTTAGTTCATTGCTATTTTTTATTATCTTTCAAACTTGTTTATCATTTATGCCAAATTGCAAAATGTAAAAAGATGTTTGAGTAATGTGAAAAATGCACAGAATATGCATGTGAAGGGCTCTGCTTATATTACTAGAGTTCTAAGTAATTTTATAGTTTTATTTACTTTTTAAAATTAATGCATAAAAGAAATTTTTTTTAGTTAGTTTCATTTCTCAACAATTTATTGTACAATGGCATACCCATAACTGGATGTCTTCTTTAAACTTGAGCAGTCAAAATGACCACTCTCGCAATTATAAGTAGCGCCATAACTGACTAACCCACTTTACAAAGGTTAAGATGTATCAACTCCTCCCTGTATGATATTTGTAAATTTTGTTTTGTTTAGCTGNTAAAAGCCCTAAAAAAATTTCCTTAAAATCCCACCAAAGAGAGCATCTCTCTTTAAGAACATGTGGAATCCATATATCAAGCTTTGAAACGAAACCAATTTGTTTCAAGTAATCATAAACAGTTCAATTTGACAAATTTAATGTCTTAGTGATTTCATGTGTTGTTATTCGGCAGTTTGCTTCAATCAGTACCTTTATTTTGTTTTCATTGGCTTCAACTGGTCATCCAGAACGTGGTGCATCTTCAATATTGAAATTGCCAGAACAAAATTTTTTAGACAGAACAACAGTGCCAAAACTGGTTAATACATCTTCTCCATACATGTCACACAATTTTTTTCTCACTTGTACAGCATTCTTACCTTTTTGGTAATAAAAGAGCAAAATATGCCGAAAATGCTGCTTTCGATCTTCCATATTTGATGGGACACAAAAAATAAACAATTGCACAAAATCAAAGAAAATTTTTTACAAATAAGCGTTAAAATGCTAGATGTGAAAATATATAATGATAATATGGTTTAGAATGAAAATGGCGGGAAAAATATGACTAATCAGTAAAAAAAACGAAATTACTTTCTGAACAACCCAATACTGTATTATATGAAGAATACCGGACAAGAAGCACCAATCCTGAAATAAACATAAGACATTTATTCTCTTGTATAAATAGGTTTCTCTGAATTTTTGATTAATAAATATCATTATTACATTATATCTGAGATGAATGTATACTTCATTAGTTTCCATTACCAGTCATAGGAAAATTTTCTGAAAATATCATAGCTAGATGAATTTCTTGATACTAATAATTTTAATTCATATTTCTATTTATCTAATAAATTTATAATCCAGTTAGATGTCTGCTGAGTATCAAATTTAGTTATCAAATTTATAACTTTATTATTAAAGGTAGAAATTATTGATACATATCAGAAAGATAAAAAGTTTAATATTTATAAATCAAATCTTGAAACTCAACAAATTTAACTTTATTCAGTTACTGCTAACATTTCAGACCATATTTAATGGCCTTCTGCTATTCTAAATTTTGTTTCGTTTTTTTTAATTAGCTAATAATTCTATTTCTCAAACAAGAATTGTTCTGTTTTGTGTTACTACAGTTTTAAACAAAACGGAATACCATATGGTAGTTCACATATCAATAAACAAGTCCTGGTACAATCTGTTACATATAAAACAGATTATGCCATTGGTTCAGTTGCTTAGCTGCCTGCAACAGTTTCTTCCAGGAAACACCTGTAGAGTTTCAACTTTCCTGGATAAATGAGACAGATCAAGCAGAAACCAAAATTGCATTGTTTATGTTTCAATCTAACTTTTTTAGACTTATAAAAATAAATAAATAATTTGCTAAATAAATGGCAAAGCGCAGTTGATATCTACCCCCAAAATTAACAAATATACATAAAAAACAAAGACAACAAATTACATAAAATTAAAAATTAAACAATGCATTTCTACATTTTAATTTAAAAACAAGAAAAATTTAGAAATAAAAAATCAAAAATATTTAAATTTTGAGGAATATATAAAAAAAACCTTGAGATACACTCAGATGAAATATAATGGAGTGAACGTACAAGACGAAGGATGTAGGTTTATTGGTCGAATACATAAAAAAACAAATCATAATAAATAAAGCCATTAAAATATTTAAAGTATCAAATATTTTGATCACTTATGCTCAAAAAATGAAAGAAAACCTAACCTAATCCTAGCAATTCTAGGGTTTTGAGTATATGGTAAGTTGCAGAATTTATTAAAAGATAAATAAATTTTATCAAGAACTCTAGCAATCTTATCCAAAAGCTGTAGACCAAATGGGTAATCCATATTCAATGCAAGACTGAAAATCAGTAAAAAGAATAATTCTTAATGCACTTTTATGAGACAGGTTCACAAAAACACCATAATATTCCAAATCTAATAGCAAGAGATTTAAGTATTTTATCAGTATGATTTTTAAAAGTAAGTTTATTATCAAAGATTATTTCCAAATCATTGCATGGCATAACATAATTTATAGAAGCTGAGTCAATGTAAAAAGTGGGTAAGGGAGGATTCAAGAAAATATCAACAGAATATCACTTTAGAATGCATTTAAATTAAGAAAACTTTAAACTCATTCTAAAGCAGTGATTCTCAAACTTTTTCGATCCACCGCCCCCTTTGTTCCATAAAGTTATACTTAACGCACCCTAACCCATTTTCTCTTGTGTGAGAAAAGGATTGGAAATATTCTTAGGAAAACTTTTCTATGAATCTCACACTTTGTGACCTTACTGTACACTGTTCTCATCATCTGGAAACCATTAAACGCAATGTTTCCTCTTATCAGCCCCAATTTTGCCTTTGGTCACCCTCTATCATAGATCTATTCATCGCGCCAGAAGGGGGCGTTATTGCTTACTTTGAGAAACGCTGAGCTAAAATAAAAGTCAATGTGTTAGAAATATTCAAGTTGTGACCTTCAATAAAAAATAAAAAATATATAAAATGTCAACATTTTATATATATTCCGTCAAATTTTTATATATAGAATTTGTCTGCCGTCGCCCCTCTATATTTCCTTAACGCCCCCCAATTCTCTTTGAGCCTTATACTGCCCCCCTGAAAGCCCCCAGCGCCCACAAGGGGGCGTTATCGCCCACTTTGAGAAACGCTGTTCTAAAGTGTAACCCATGGTGACGTAATTGCAATGCAACTAGATGCATGTATTCTTTAGTTTGCTATCCAATTAGTTATCACTGCCCCAAATAAGTGGTGCAAATTTACATTAAATACATTGATTTGTTGTTATTCTGTTTTGACCCAAATAAACAGTTGTACCAATTTTTAATTTATAATTACCTCTTTCTAACCTGTTACCGGTGCGTCTACTAACTCTTAACGATCCAAAACGCACCGGTAATAGGTTAGAAAGAGGTAATTATATTACTATTCTCCGGTGTTGTAGTAAAGATGAGTAGTCAATTTTTAATTTGCCATCAGTAATAATTTGTTAGTCTTTTTGCTTTCTCTGTCTGATTTTTTTTTTCTTCTTTTTTGTTCTTGTTTTGTTCTTATTTTCCTTACTGTTTTGCCTGTATTTCATAGGATAGTTGGCATCCCTGCTTTCCCAGCTCATGTGCTCATGGTAAACCCTGTACTTGTACTATAGCCCTGCAATAGAAGTGTTCTAGTTATATAACTTTACATATAATTTCTTAATTTCTTTTATATTATAATTTATATATATATANTCATACTTAATGACATAATGGACAGTAATTAATTTAAAGACAGAGGCCCCGGTTGGATCATTCTAAGAGGTCGAGAGAGGCCCGACACAATTAACTTTTCGAGGTCTTTTGTACAAAGTAAGGGAAACGGGGTTGAAATTTGCAGTTTATACAGTCGACCCCCCCTATAACACTGTTGATTATTCCGTTTTATATGAATTCCATGTTGTACGATTCACTTATATTTTACAAATACATGTGCCAGGCTGTGAATGGCTCACATATTTGTAAAATCTAAGTGACTCGTACAACATGGAATTCATATAAAACGGAATAATCAACAGTGTTATAGGGGGGGTCGACTGTATAAACTGCAAATTTCAACCCCGTTTCCCTTACTTTGTACAAAAGACCTCGAAAAGTTAATTGTGTCGGGCCTCTCTCGACCTCTTAGAATGATCCAACCGGGGCCTCTGTCTTTAAATTAATTACTGTCCATTATGTCATTAAGTATGACATAAATACACACTTCTGTCACGTTTCCAGCCTTTAATTATTTCATTCGGTTCCTGTATTGTTAACTACACAATCCACTTGTTGCATTATTTCTAGTGTCTTCTGAAAACACTTAGATTACTCATTAACACTAGTAGAACACACTTCAGTGTAGGTAAGTGTTGGGTAGTGTTGGCACTCCGATGCGCGAATTAATCACGCGAGTTGGACGAGTTTACACGGAGAGAGGGAAACGTAGGGTAGTGTTTATGACCCGTAATTAACATTTGTTACAGGATGTGTAAGAATGGAGTGAGTAAACGCAATACACGAGTGGATAAATTCTATTACGTAAAAATTACTAACCCACGAATTGAGAAACGGCCACAAACTCTATAAAGGGGTAGAAGTTGATACCCCTTTTATCCTATAGAAGAGCACAGGAGTACACCGATATCCCCCAAATTTACATCATTACGGATAGAATCGGCACCCCCTTTCGTAGCGGTGGAACCACTCGAGAACCCATCTTCAATTCCCCCACGAAAAAACTTGAGGGAAGAAGGAATTAACAGGGCTAATATTGGGATAAAAAATCTCGTGTTTTTGTTTCCAACTTTATGTAACAGATGGCACTACACAGCCACGCCTTATCACACCCTATTTTCGTTATTTAACCCACGACAGGAGAATATTGTGTGGGTCAATAGGCGAAAATGTGTTATCTTTCATAAAACCGGAAAGTAGGTCGGTTGATTTTGTGGAACGTGGCCATGCAACGCGTGGACATCTGTCAAGGGGTGCCTCCCGGGAAGACTTTCTATGGCCCCTATTTAAGTGAAGAAAACACGTGGTCAGGCTGTAACCCGCGACCGAGAGAGAGGTCAGTGGTTTTATACACTAGGCAACTAGGCTAGTCGTCTCGAGGCATCTCACACCTATAAGGTTAAAGGTCACGGATACTACGCTGTTTCGAATGTAGGGAGCACCATATATTTTATAGTTAGGAGAACCCGAAACGGTATAAAAGGTGTTCACCTTTTATCCGTCTCCATATTTATGTAGGCGCGTAAAAGAATTATTATTACATAACATTGTACTGTACATATTTGTAGATATTCTCCTACATTGATTATTTTATGGTATTAAATAAGAATAACGCATTATTTTTCCAGAATCCATTTTGTAAATGGTACGAATAGGCGCACGGGTTGCTTCAAAAGACCACTGAAACAGAAAGTCGCGCGACTTTCGATCGTATTTTACACGCGTTTATTATTATCTGGTGTTAAAAAGACAAAGGAAGTAAGAACCAACCTGTTCGGGGAAGACGATTTTAGTCTGTCACTCCATCTAAATTGTATATATTTTGGGTTTTGCCCCGGGACAAAAATCACGAAATTTCCCTCGCTCGGTATTGCAAGATGGCGGACGAAACAGAAACGAGTAACTCAATACAGTTGTACTGTACATTAGACGATTTAACACCAGTAAACAACCGGTGCTGGACTTAAACTCGTAACTCTAAGCTATAGCGCGTAACGGACCCTTCCCCACCACCAAATAATACGCGTAACAATGTGAGGCCCTAAGCCATAGACTCGAAAAACCAAGGCCCTAGATTACGTACAAAAATAGCCATATATTTTATAATAGCATAACCAGGGAGGCATAACCCTTACCTTTATAATTAAGTAAAGAGAAAATAAATACAAGAAACAGATTTATACACGTATATATATATATATATATATAATTTTTAAGAGAATGCTCTGTTATAGCAAAATTCTTATTTAGTGTTGTCTGAAGAGAACTTTATATATGTTTTATGTGTTAAAATTTACTTCCATTAAAAAATTTAAATAATTGTAGGCAATTTGTGTATATTAATAATGCATATTAATAATATACACAAATTGCAATTTATGTTGAATAATTGTATGTAATATGTTTAATAATTGATATTTTAATTAAATTTTGTTTTATTATTTAAAAAAATGCAAATCTATAACGTATCTTCTGATCTAACATTTTATTTTCTAATTAAAGGAAAATCTGAAGTTCACTTTTGTTTGTTCATTTTGAAGAAACTTATTATTTACTTTTTACTAAAGCAGTGATAAGCAAATTAATATTATAGTTATGATTCATACAGTTAGAGATGAAGTACTAGCTATAAATATGACATCAAATGATTTAATAATGATAATATAGATGTTAAAGTTAGAATCTGTATTAGTTAATTTATACTAATGTAGATATTGCATTTTGCAATTATTCACATTAAATTGTTTTGTATATATAAACTATATAACATACATTATTTTAGCAAAATACTTGAAAATTAAACACACAGATCACCTAAAACCAGCTATAAACAAAAAATTTAATGTTAAAAAAATATTTTCTATTATTTTGAATGGTTGTTTTCAGGTTTGTAAAATTGAACAGAAGAATGTCAAACACACATTTAAATTACAACAAAATAAAATGTTGAGCATAGGGAGCTTGGTGAATGTTTGATGCAGAATGTAGAAAAAAATGAAATGCACTAAATAAACATAAAAATAATAAGAAAATACAAAGAAATTTATGAAAGTTCATAGAGTGCCTTCCATGCAAGTGAGAGAGAATCTTTGATTATAGAGGTGGTCAATTAGTTAAAACAAAAATAAATTTTATTTTATAAATATATTTTTTATTTTAAAAAACAAATAATATAAATTATTGAAATATAGTAATTATCTTTACATCAAAAAGTATTAAATGACATTGTTAATTTTATAATTTTTGTTTAAAACATGATAAATTAATAGAATCAGATAGTATATAGACTGAAAAATGAGCAGAATCTCTATAATAGTAGCTTAGAATGATAGATAGCTTTTTGTTCTTATAATCATCAAAAAGTAGACTTGATTGAATCACATATAATATTATATCATTAAATAAATTAAGAATTTAGTATAATTTGTTTTTAGCTTTATAACTTTGAATTTTTCTTATTGGATTAAATTAATATATTATTGTTATATTATTTTTCTTAACTTCAATAATCAAACAAGATATGTTTCAGCATGAAATTATTTTGGCCTCTATTCTTCTATTTTATTTTATGTTTTAAAGTTTGCTGCATATAGTTTAAAGAAAAGTAACAATCAAAAATTCACACCTTGATATAGAAGTTAACTTTTTTTTCATTTGAAATAGCTTTGAATCATGATTACAATCAAGAAGTTGGAGTATAGTTTGAGAGTATGAATGAATGTAAATTTTCTATATACTGTTTTTTTTTTTTTTTTTTCATTTAGTCTGGAATAGATACTGTAAATAGGATTTTAACATTTTTTTCTAGAATAAGTTTGATTTTTTTTTTTAATTAAAATAAGTCAGTTTTGGTTTTCTTTGTTCAATATTATTGGAAGAGTATTTTCCATACCATAATTTTAACTTATGATAGTAATGATGAAATAATAAAAAAAAAT
>NW_019385620.1:202441-224295 GCF_000671375.1 Centruroides sculpturatus | reverse complement strand
ACATATTTACAAAGATTTTTACAGTGAGATAAATTTGGAGATTATTTATTGGAAACTACAGTTATTAGCAGTATCTTTTAAAGAAATACTTGATTATTTATACTTGAATGATAGAATTTGCAGTTAACTTATAAATATGATTATAGTATATATAAAATATAAATAATACTTTAATATAATCTTAATTTTTGACAATAATTTTTTAAGATACCTTTTAATAATAATTAATTTTCAAGTTTGATTATAATGCTTATATAACTTAAATAATTTAATCAGTTAAACAGTTCTAGTGTTCTTTCATTACTACTTAATTTCAGTAAATTTTCATATAAGTAATTAAAATCTTTAATTATAAAAATGCTCATTGTTAGTTAATTACAAATTTAAATTCATTTTAATTTGTAATAAATTCAAACTCTTTATTATAAATGACACTGTTGATGTATTAATAAGAAATTAATTTTATATTAAATTATATTGGTTAAAGTTTGATAAAATGTAGATTAAGAAATAGATTGTTTTAAAATTTCAGTTTATTTAATTAATATTAATTAATTTTATTATTCAATGTAAATTTTTAGAACCTCCAATGTATACTATAAAACCTAAAGAAATGTATCAGAAAAGTGTTAATAAAGAAGTCAAAATGCCATGCGAAGGGATTGGACAGCCTAAGCCTTCAATAACGTGGAGAAAAGTAAGCATATAACCAGTAATAATAAGAGTTTGCATTAGGGAATTTATTAATTTCATATTTATTAATAAAAATAGCTACATAATTCAATTAAATAAAAAAGAATATTTTTCCATAAAATTTTAGCTATTAATTCATGTATATATATAAATTTTCATTAAATTTATTATAATTAAAACGTAATTTTTATTCACCGTCTAAAAATAAATAGATAAATTTAAATATTCTTTTTATAAAACTTAATGAAAAATGGCATAGTTTCACTAAATTTAACAATCAATTTTATATTTTATTAAACAATTCTCAGTGCTATACTTAAGAAAATGTCGAGCATTATCCTTACACTTTCTAGTAATTATTATAAATTATCTATTGCTGCCTTCATTTGAGAAAAGAGACAAGGTGTATTTCTCTTGAGCCTCCTATGAGTATTTAATCAAATAATGTGTGCTTTCTGGTTCCCAATTCACCATACACTTTTCATGCTTCATTAAGATTTTCCTTTCTCTCTGAATATAGTTGATGATATGGAGTAGTTCTTGTGCTTCATTAACTTGTCAAAATATGTGACTTCTGACAAAATAGATGTTGTTCTTATCATATTCATTTTCTTAAAAAATAAGACTAACTTTAATGTTAAATTGCAGTTATTAAAATTTTTTTTTTACAAAATTGAATGAAATGTGCAATTACAAATAAAGTAATAAAATAAAATTTTCTTATAAAATATTAATTACAAAATTATTATTTTTTACTAAAATATGAAATATTTTTTAATATAGAATTAGGAACAATTTTTTATTATATGCTATAAATATTTTTGTATATTCAAGAGAATTTAAACTGATTGTATAAATAAAATTCCATTTGTTTTTTTTTTTTAACTTGAATTATTATTACAAATATAAAACAGGTATCTTATAAATAAACTGATTTTATTTCTTTGATTCTACTTTTTAAATTATTTATTACTCAGTTTATAAATATGAAAATTCCAAATTTCAATTATGTATTTTCATTTTTCTATCTACACATTTGTTAAAAAAAATAGACATAGGCTATGTATTACATTATTACAGCATTACATGGATATTAGTTAAATCCTTTAAATATTATTATTATTTTTTAACTTGAACAAAACCAAAATAATTTTGTAAGTTAAATATTTATTGTTCCAATGCATTATTAAGATGTAGCAAAAGCTTTTCAATATTCTTTTAGTGTTTTCATGGTTTTCTTTATGTAAATTATTTCTTTCATTACTTCATTTTAAATCAATACACTTTGTTTTAGTGATTTTGTAAACAATATTTTACTATAAATCACATCAGATGTGTTGCTTTTTTATCTCAAACAACAAAGATAGATGTAATATTACCAGTATTGTAATATTTTTATATATGTTACTAATGAAATTTTTATTCTGTAGAATTTGATAGATTGAAAAAGAAAAATATATATGATATGAAAAACTCACAAAAACTTTCTTACATTTGGCAAATGTAATTCTCATTATTAAATTTTATTATAAAATTTAAAAATAAAAAAAAATAATAAGAATCAAGATTTGCATTAATTTTTTTAATCTACTGATTTATTAATGTTTTATAATATCTATCAGAAAACTTTTATTTCTTTCATTTTATTAAACTTATAAGGTTCCTTGGATGTTTGTTTCAACTCCATAAATATTAAATTACTATAAATAATGCTAACATTAGCATTGGTTATAGAAATTTTCTTATAAGGTACTTTTATCATTTCAGATTGAAAATTAATTTGATTTTTTATTTTGTTTAGAATATTATTTAATTTTTTAAAACAAATATTTGAATGTATATAATTTAATTATTTTTTAAACAATAATTAATTAATTTAATTAATTAATTAAACATTTTAAATATCTTTTAAATGCAATTATTAATTATATTTAATTATTTTTATGGTGATGATTGAATACGTTAATGGTTTCTATGCCAGCAGAGAGGAGCAGTTAGATAGATTATTTGATTTAGATGAATTGGAACTAGCTGTATCACAATTGAAAAATAAAGCCATGCCTGGTATAGATTGTATACTTCCTGAAGTTTTTAAAAATCTACTCAAGACTCTGAAAACTAATTTTTTAAATTGATTTAATGGAATATTTTTAATTGAGATAATCCCAAATCTTGGAATATAATAATTTATAACATGATTTATAAAAACCAAAAATAATCCTGAAAACTACTGTCCAATTGCTCTGCTTGTTACTTCTTTAAAAATCTTTTCTTACATATTAAAATTGGGATTTGATATTGCTAATAAAGAAAAAAATTTTTACTCTTCCAACAATTTGCTTTTTGCAGAGGTAGAGGAACAATGAGTGCTATATTTGTATTAAGTACTTTAATTCCATTCATATTACAAATATTAAGAATTGACATTCACTGGTGTTCTTCACCTATCTATCTTAGGCTTATAATTTAGCCTAGTTAGTAAGCTAATTCTTATACTGATGAAAATGAGATTATCTGTTAAACTTGGGTGTTTATTGCAGTCTTCATTTTCTCAATTTAAGAAAGCTATCTCCCAGGATGATGATTTATCAAGTTTTTTTGTTCTACTAGGTAACCTACCACAGGACAATCCTTTGAGTTCATACCTTTTTGTCCTTTACATTTCAGACTTACAACCTAAGCTGTCTATATTTAATAACAATAATAATCAAATAGATCAATATAATATAATAGTGATCTGGCTTAGGTAGATCACATATCTATTTTGTCAGTGAATAAAATAAATTTATAGCATAAGATCAATTTGTTTCATAAATATCCTTTTGGAGAAAGATTTAAAAATTATCATAGATAAATCAAAAATGGCCATATTTCAGAAATGTAGTTTATTATGTAAGTGATAAATGGTTCATTGGTAATCAAAAAGTGGAAATTGTAAATGAATATAAATGTCTTTGAATCATTCATTCTTATAATACAGTAGTTTATTTAATAACTACTTTTGAGTCAATTTTAAAAATTATACCTAATTAAACAAGAATTTAATTGTTTTATTGATTTAAAGTAAAACAAATATCAGTTATTTTTAAATTAACTAAAGTTTGTATCTAAGTTCAGTCTTATATGATTCCAATATGAGGATCAAACTTCTTAGGTAAAATTCTTAGAGTTAAATTGATATTCATCTGTTACTTTTAAACTAGACCGTTCTGCCTCAGGTATGATATTAGGTTGGATTTAAACAGATCATGTCTTCCTCTTATAATTATAGATTCTTTATTTATTTGCTTGTTACAGTGACTTAACATTTGAAAAATAAGTTCAAGGATACAAATCTTATCATATCACTTTAAAAAGTTTATCATCTGCATGGGTCTTAGTCTATCATTAGTGTTAGAATCTGTCAATACTGTGTGCCATTTTACTTTAAAGTTTACTTAGATTGGTTAAAAAATTATTATTGGGATAAAAATTTAAAGTCTGTTGAATGTTCAAATTGTCACTCTTGATACAAGACTAGTTTGCTACATGGTGGTTTTTACTTAAGCTTCAAAACTTAATTGCAAAATTATTGATAAGTTATAATTTACGATTAAATAAAAGTATTTGAGATATAAACACCATATCATAATGTTTAATGAAAACAAATATATTTTTGTAATTGTGGAAGGTTTTCAATACCCCATTTGATTGTGTGATGATCGTTGGTTAATGGAAAAAAGACAAGGTGTTTGAACTCTTGATTTTGTTGTTCAAAACAAGTTAGAATTGTATTTGATATTACCAAAAAAAATGATGCACTTACTATTTTTTACATATAAGTATATCTTTATTAGTATGTTATAATGTGTACTAATAGCTAAACAGCAATGAATTTCAATTTGAATATTAAATGCACTTTTCATCTATAATGTGAACTTTATTCTAATTAAAGTGAACAAAGCAGAAAACATCTTAAGATATTTTAATTTTTCCATTTTCTCTAAACTTTTATTATGGTACTTCCCACTGTTTACATCCAAACTCGTCAGTTATATTTTTCAATTTTTATAACATGATTTGTTAAATTTTCTTTGTTTTGTATTTTGTAAATTTTTCTTTGTTCTTCCATTTACATGTAATTTATGCAACAAAACTCTGGAGGAAGAGTTAACTCTTAATTGTTTAAGTTAATACCAAATAATAAAGCTAAATATTATTGATATTAGAAAAATATATATATATATATTATACAGTACATCCCTAATAGTCTGAAATAAAGAGTGATTGATTGATTATTTTCATGATGTTAGTGAATAGTATTTTAGAATTAAATTTTCAAATATAAGATTTTTATCACTAATTATAGTTTCATTAATTTAAAATTATTAAAAAACAAGCTTAAAAATATTGTTTTGTATTTTAAAAATTTTCAAAAAGTTCACTTAAAATAGAAATTTTATTTTTAAAATTTTCAATTAAAAATATTTAGTTATCTAAATAATTATTTATACATTCTTTAATATCATACCAAAGAATGTTTTTCTATTAAATAAATTACAATGCTTGTCAGATATTAATTTAAAAAATAAAGTAATTAGTAAAGAATCAAATTCATTAAATCTGATTAAAATTAATTATTGTGTGTAAATAAATAATGATGGTAATTGATTACTTGTCAAATATAACATAACATAGCAAGTGATAAAGATTTTCATTAAAAAGTAGTTTATAATTATATTTACTTAATTTTTTTTTTTGTTTACTTTTCTAACTGTCTTAAATTTTTATTGCTTTTGCATTTATGAAAAATATTCAAAAAAATCTTCAAACATCAGTTTTTTTTATTTAAAGCTTTACATCTAAAATGATAGCCTTCACAATTCTCTTTAACCAAAAAATTAAGAAAATAGAAAATATACTGAAGCTAAAACAAGTGAGGAATTTAATTTTATTATTTTATAATTTTTCTAGAGAAAAACATTGCTTTAAAATGTTTAAAACAATGTATTTAAAAAATTTTTATTTAAATTATTATAAATTAATATAATAAATTCTTATTCAGTCTTATTGTCTTCGAATACACAAAGCTTCTAGCTGTATTACAGTCAGAATTCTAAATTTTATAGTTTTTTTTTTTTTTTTTGGAAATCTTGAGAATAGTGTTAGGATAGATAAAAGTCAAGATTAGATATGGAAATCTTTGGGGCAGGAAGACCCAATTAACTATATACTAACTTCTGGTTTTCACCAGAAGTTGCATTATTTCAATTCAAAAATTTTCTCCTGAATGGAGTTAAATAGATGACTGGCATGACTTCATTGTTAACAGGAAAAATATTATATACAAGGGAAAACACTACTAAAGTTTAGTGTATTGTAACAATGACACAATAAATAATTGCTCATCAAATATAAAATTATAAATTTTTAATTTTAAATAGCTTATTTATCTGAAATTATTTCTTCTAATACTATACAAGAAATGAGTATTTTTTTGTACTGTATGTTTAACTACAGCATATATTTATTTGTTAGTTAACATTCTTATATTTATAAAGTTAATTATATTATATTATGTATTTTAATATAATATTTACTAAATATGCATTTTATGTATTTCTTTTTACAATAATTCTGCATTCAATTAATATTTGAAATATATAAAATATATTCCTTTGAGAAATCAATTAGCAATTTTAAAAACGATATAAGTAATTTTTTACTGTGTGAAATTTAAATTCAAATGAAAATATGTATTAATGCCATCTGTGGAAAGTCTGAAATCTTTATAAAATAACATACGCTTTTTAAAGTTAAGGAAAGAATGCTAAATGTTTATTATTTAAATGTACAGGGTACAGGGTGTAATTTAAATGTAATATGTACAGGGTGTAATGAAATTCAGTGCCAATATTTTAGAATAGATTGAGAGTCAAAAATAGTTTAAAATCCTCCATAAACATTTTTCAAATTTTGCTTTTTTTTTGAGATCTCACCTGCCAAAAATGATAGTTTTCAAATTTCCCACCAAAGTACTAATACTACAAGCCAACCAATGTCATATGTTATTGGGCTAGATATCAGCTATAATACTAATAAATTATGAAACAATTTGATACTAGAGGGAGATGTTAGATACCATCTCTTAATAAATTTTATTTAATTAAAAATTATAATTATTATCTAAATAATTTAGACTACTGGAAGAAAAGAATTGGCCTGGAGCGGGACTCAAACCCACAACTTCTGCTTATCATGCAGATGCATTGTCAATTACGCTACCAGGACCTCTGGATAGCAGTAATTGGTAATACAGGTTTGATTCCCACTCCGGGCCGATTCTTTTCTTTCAGCAGTCTAAATTATTTAGATTATTTAATTAAAAATTATAATTATTAAATTTATTAAGAGATGGCACCTAACATCTTTCTCTAGTATCAAATTGTTTCATAATTTATTAGTATTATAGCCGATATCTAGCCCGATAACGTATGGCATTAGTTGGCTTATAGTTTATAATGTATTGGGTTGTAATGTTGTTGTTTGTTTTTACTAATACTAGCCAGCAGCACCTGCAGACTACAAAAAAGGGGTCACAAGCTATAAAAAAAGGCATTGTACATTATACAAGAAGTCTCAAACTCTAATTCAATGTTGGATCAGCAGTTTCACAAGGTGGCACTGATTGTACTCAGGGTTAACTTGGCCTTGGAAACAAGAAATGAGTTTTGGTCAACATACAATGAAGTTTCACATGTCAATGGGCAAATATTATTATTAGTTTCTTTTATATTTGCAAAATAAGGTAGAAGTCATGAATTTTCTGTTATTTGGAGCCCTCTTGGGAATTAGGATAAGGGCAACAGAGACAAAAAGTGAGCATCTATCCCAATGTACGGGTGCCCCTGAATACTAGAGTTTGTTAATATTTTAAAGTAATTCTGTATTTTTTTTTTTTTTTCATCTGTGAACAGATTGAAGGAAATATATGTTGTTCAAATAGGCCTTACAGTAATAAATGTAAATAGTCTTATCTACTTTAAAATTTTGCAATATTCATTTGCTTTACAATAAAAAATAGTTGGAAAGCAAGAGATTTTCAATGTAAATTTATTTTGAGTGAGTTTTTTACAAAATTAAACAAAGTAATTTACAAGGCTGTTCAAACTGTCCACCACAGAGCAGACAATTATATAAATAAAAACAAATATATATATATAAATAAGTGTGTGTTGATGATGATTTAGATTTCTTGAATATTAACATTTTCAAGTTTTTTCCATACAGTATCAAACTGAATGCCTGATATTTTGCAATATTACAATCAGTTCTTTTCAGTTAGCAGTTATAAAATTGAATTTTTTTAGTAAAATAAATGAGTTTAATTTTCCTTTTATTAGATCTTTTGTTGATGTTTTGATATTTTTTCCTCAAATTACTTTGTTAAAACACTTGATTATAGATAACATCTGTCATTATTAATCAATCACACTTTTCAAAAATTTAAATAATAATTCAAAAATTGAAGATAAATTTAACATGATTCAGTTAATAATAATTTTTAATTGAACTGTGTTAAATAGTGATAATTAAATATAATTGTTTAACTAGAATATGTTAATGAAAAATAAAACATTTTAGTTAACAAAACATTATAACTAATCTAGATAACAAATTTACCTAGTAGCATTACTAACTATGCAGAAACAATAAGAATTTACAACCATAGTGTGATGAAATACTATTTTAATTATTTCTAATTATTCAATTATCAAAGCATTTTGATAGAATGCTGACACTTTATGCAATAATTTCTAAATATTAGACAATCAGTCTATAGATACTAGTAGTGTTTATCTCATTTGTTTTTTGAAATTTTAATTATTTGAAGAAATTTTTTTTACTTCTGTTCCTTACTGTGATGTAACATATAATCAATTGTTTTTGTTTATGATTTTTAAGGGTATTCCTGCAATTAATGTCAAACGACTGCCAGATTACATGAGACTATATTAATGCTATAATATAGTCAATGTAATCAAACAGTTGTTTGGCATTAATCTGAAAATCAGGTTTATAAGATGTTTATATTTATATTCCTACAATATTCATGTTTTAGTTAGGTTTGTTTAGTTCTTGCAGTTAGTCATAATTAGTATAGAATATAAATTACAAATTCATTTTACTCGCATGTGTCATTCTTGTATGTAGCGGTATATTTTTGTTCTTCAATTCAAGCTTGACAATGTCTGATGAAAGTAATCAAAAATGCTAGTTAATGTAATAAATCATATTACTCACACTTTTCCCAGCAGCAACACTTTAATATACAAACATTATTGGCTACATGTACAGTACTTAGTAGTAATTTCTTGATGGATTAAAGATAATTTTTACTTGTCATTCAGTTTCAATATATTTGTGTTCATTTAATAATTTCTTTATTTAATCAAACATAAAATTGTTACTTTTATAGAATAAGGAATAAATAAATTGGCCAATTTATAATGTATAATGTGAATAATGTATAGTATAATGTGATAAATTAATGTATAAATGTCAAATAGTATAATGTGTGAAATTAATTAATCAAATTAAAAGCATGATATTTAAATGATAGGCATATTGAGAAAAGTTAATATGAAAGAAAGATTGGAAGAAAATAGAATATATGTACAATGTACAAAATACATATGTACTTATTTATTTTACCAAAGTGTATAAGAAAATAAATAAATAAATAAACTTTTAAACTTTGTTTATATCTTATATTTCTTCACATGTAATTTGATTAACTGATATGACATATAACAACCAAAATATAAATCATATATGTAGTTCTTTTGAAGTTTTTAATGGAAGACCAATCCTATCTTGATAAATTAACTTTATGATTTTCAATTAATTTTTTTCCATATAAATTCTACTCAAGTTGTTGTGATTCAACCAGCTGCTTTATCCCATATGTGTATACTCTTTGTCATTTTTCTAGAACCATTTTTGTATTTTTGAAAAAGGAATGAAAATATTACATATAATCTTTTACATTCTTTTCCTCAAAGCAATTTTTTTTGTATTGTTCATCTGTTCATATTTATATAATAAATTTGTGCAAACCATTTATATTTTTCATTTGTTTTCTATGTTTCACAACAGTTCTTTAAACTTTTGATTTTCTGACAATTAGACATGTTTTCATATATATAACTTTAAATTAAAGACAGCAACTACTTTCTTTTACATACCTTTTAAAAATTGATAAGTTAAACTGAATCTTAAGAAAAAAATTTATAATAATCAATTGTATTATTGCAACAAAAAATTAAAATTTATAATTGTTTCAAAGTTTTTGTAAAGGTCATATAATATGGCAAAATATTTATTAGGACATTCTCAAATTCAAAAAAAATTTCAGCATCCTTATAAGTCAAGACAAACTTTTGATAACCTAACTACATCTAGACTTTTAACTCCTACATTTCCATCATTATGTTTGACTTGTCTTTTTTTTAGTTTTCTCTTGATAATTCATTTTCAGTAATTTCCTTCTTTATTTGCTATCTCATATGCTACTTTTTTGATAAATCCATATTTTTTTATCATAAAGTAACTGTTTCTTTAAATCTGTTGATGGCTTTATTTCATTGCATTATTTTTCCTTGTTAGTAGAATTGGAATATATTTAAACTACTACTTTTTATCATGTTATATTGCACATTATTGGCATTTATTTAAACTGTAATTTAATCATAAATTATTTTAAAACCCATAGATTATAAAATGATTAGTTTTTTATAACAACTAATAGCATGTCAAGATAAGTTTTGTTAATTTTGTTGTAGAATTTATTCTACTAATACTTTAAAAGACATTGATTTGTTTTAAAGATTTATTTACTTGTTCAGATTGATTATTAGTTTTTCATAAGTGCTTCATCTGTGTCATGCATTACCCAAAGAAGAAATTTATAAAGACATTTAATATGAAATTGAATGTGAATTTTAATGTTTGATGTAATTTATGTCAATTATTTTCTTACTAAAGTTAAACATCTATGTAATATTCTGATAACAGAAGTGATTATTCATGTGAGAAATTACTAAAGAATATAATTATAAATTTCATATTTCTTGATGCATTTTTCTCCATTTGAATCTGTCTCTTGCTATCTATGAATATAATGTATAATTGAATTGAAGTTGTGACATAGACAAGCTCTTAATTGGTGCTTCATAAACCATTATTCAATAAAAATTGATTTGAAAATTTCTATTTTCTTAATCTACATGCTTTTCATAAACATATACAAATATATCTATGTTAATTTATATATAAATGCATACACATTTATGTACATCTGTATATAAATGTGTACAGCAAGTCCTCAATGTCATTGATAAGTTCTTTGAAACTGTGATGTTAAACAAAACAATATATAATGATACCAATTTTATCATAGGCTAAATGACATAAACAAAATATAATTCAGTTAATATTATTCTAATTGGATCTAGCATTTATTTCCCGTCTCATAGAATCAGTTTTACTGTTTTTAAAGAAAATTCAACAACAATAATTGTACATGACTACAAATATATTTCCATTTTCCTCAATGATGTTATAATGAAACAGTGTTAGTATATTGCTGTATATTGGTGTTCTTCAAAACTGTGAAAACACTGAAAATACTCCACTGTTTTCAAAAGATTGAGAAATGCTGCTGTACACATTTGTTTTTAGCAATGGATTGAAATCATTATCATTACCATAATTCTTAAAATTTTTAAAAATTTTATCTAATGTATCTGTTTTTTTAAATTGTCTCTAGTACATCTGTGCTTTTCTAAAAGTTAAAACTATCCAAAAATTTTTTATTAATTTATAGAAAAACATTTATAAACGTAAAAATTTGTATTACTTTATAAAATATAAATACTTGCAAGGACTTTTTATTATTTAAGTTTAGCTTTTGAAGTTAAATATAAATAATAAATATCAAATTTTTTACTGACAAAGTATTAAAGTATTGTTACAAGGAAGCTTACAAATTAGAAATATTTAGTAATAACAATAAAAAGATTGTACAATTTGAAAACAAAAGTAAAGTTACAGAACACAGAATAATTCCTAAAATACACTTCTGTATAGTTGCTAAACTAAAATGGCTACATTTTTGGTGAGACAAAGTGGGATGCTTTTTATGTTTTATCAGTTTCAAATATTTTTATATATGATTTCATCTATACCATTAACAACCTTATCCTGTTTTGCTTTCCAGTCTAAAATATACATCAACCACAAGTCAATGAGAATAAGTCAACAGATACCTGTGAGAAGGAGAATGGGATTGATCTTTTTCTTTTCAGATCAGCAACTGCTTAAGTCTTTATTAAGATGTTTAAATTTTAAGTCTTTTCTGACCCAGTGTGTAACCCTGTTGCTTGCAAGTTTATATTAACAGTTAACTACAGTGGACATTGGTTTCAGGATATACATGATACCAGAATACTAAAAACACTGAATTGTGATAATTGTGAATCCAAATTGTTCCATGATTCACCTCAATCCAACTATTGTGTGACAGATAATGTGCACAAAATTGTCCTTATTGGAAGAACATTTGTTGCACAATATTTTACTGAGTAAATTTTTCACATAAGATCTCAGCACTATATGAGTATGTTTATGAATATAAACAGTTGATTTTCAAATCATGAAATACTTCTAAAGCTGGAATTTCTACATATTAATTAATGTGCAGTAACTTTACACACTTTTCCAGCAGGATAATATTTTTAATTTCAAATACATAATAGCAAATTTTTGAACCCCTTTCTGAGGCCTGCTTCGTGCTTACATAGAAAAAAAAATACAAGCTGAGATTGTAATTTTAGAATATTTTTCAAGTTCATTCTTCTGTGTCATTAATACCAATCATCAATATACTAGCTTAATACATAAATAAATCACCCACCAACACCAATAACCAACAAAAACTAAAAATTCTTACTGATAAACAAATAAAAATAAATTCTCACTGTAACTAATGTTTTCTTCCGGTTATAGTGGACTCAGGTTTAACCAATGGAACTTAAATGCAAGAACAAAAACTTTTTTGTTTTTCCAATGCATCTCTAAAGCAGTAAGTTCATATGTCCTGCTAAACATTTGGAGGACAACAGGACATGAAGCTCAAGTTTCCTGAATTTAGTGTTCTGAAGGCTTCTACCTAATCAGAACATTAAATTGGGATATACAGCCACATTAAGATATAACATTAATATAATATTTCCTTAAGTCACTAATTACCTCATAAACATTTAGTATATGATATAAATTAAAATCTTTTCATATTTACCAGTCATATGAAGAATTATGAAAATTAAGATAAAATTAAGATAAACAAAATTTTTTATCAGTCTCAATTAGGTTAAAAATCTTTTCACATTTTTAAATAATAAACATGAAATATAAAATAAAGTATTTATTTTATATATATTTAATGTTATTAATAATATAATGCATCAGACAAAGATGTATTCTTATTCAATCTTAATTTTTAATTGTGTGATATGCATTCATTAGACATAAAATAATGATACAAAACATTTGTTCATTAGTGTATTTTATGTGTAATATGTAATGTTTAATTACTAAGTAATTGTTAACAATCTGTTGTATAATTATTAATTTAATAAATTTGTAATTAATAATTAAAATTAGATCCATTTAAATATATTTAAAATTTTCATTTTAATATTATTAACTTTTCTTTTATCTAGTTTTTTAAACAAAAATATGCAATTAAAAAATGCTTAGTTTTTGTCAGCAAAATTTATACCATTTGCTTTCTGATTATATAAATTTTCTTCATAAAAAACTTATTTCCATAACAGAATTGTTTTAAATATCTTAATAGATGCACTTTCTAAATAATGTCACAGTTTATATAATAGTTTTATATTTATAATATAACAATGCAAGTCTTTATATATATTTACTTGAAAAACATTTTTTCTCCTCTCATTTTTCAAAGTAAAGATTTATAAAAGAGATTAAGTGAACTTAATAATGCATTATATATGAATAGTGCTTAATACAGAACGTAATATTTCATTTGTATGGAATGTAATAAAATAATCTTATTAATGGTCAGTAGATAATTTGAGATACTTCAATCCAAAGTTCTTCTTATTCACTTTCACATGATTTTTGGTATTCAATAAAGTTGGTTTGTAAATCAATGCTAGCATTGATTTACAAACCAACAAGTAGAATGCTGTAAGCCTGTTTTCAAATGATAAAAATCTTTTATTATGATAATTCTTTTTACATTAGTAATCACATAGCAGAGATGATCCAAAAATTTTAAAAAGTGGGATAAGATGCCATTTGGAATTATGTGCCTTTGCACATTTTAAAATAAACATTTTCAGCTGCTTTTGAACTGTAACCTGAAGATCACTATTCAAGGTAACTGAAAATGTTTGTTTTAAAATTATTGTCTGGGTATTAAAAATTTGGTAAAATTAATTTAACTATTAAAAAATTCTCTATATTTTCTTTAAAAGTTGCAAATTCTTTATTTTATAAAATAAAAATGTTTTTATTGGTGTTGGAAATAAATAAACTAAATTGTAAACAAGTAAATTATCTTTTTAATATTCAATAACTCTAATTTATAAAAAATAATATAAATTAATTCATTCATTTATGTTTTCATCATAATACTTGTTGATAAATCCTTTTTATTCTTTAAGGCAGTTTAAACAAAGTTATGTTTAATTAAATATCATTGTTCTGGTTTTGATATTTTCTATTACATGTTAATTAATTATAAATTATTCATATATTTTTATTATATTATAAATTCCTAACTTTTAACCATTTTTTTTATTTTTAATTATTAAACATTTTTATTTGTGTATTGAAGATTCTTGTTTTTCATTGAATGAATGATTCTGTTATAATAGAAATTTTCTATTTAAATATATAAAAGCAGGAGAAATAAATAAATATTTTATTTATATGCAAATATGAAAAAATATATAAATTTCCTAATATTTTATAAGAATCTTTTTGTTTAAATAAAAATACAGTCACATAAAAATACATTATTTATGAATCAATAAATAAATGAATATGATGAGAACTTATTACAATTTATATATTGAAACAATCTCTTATATCATTGAAATTAAATTTCTGTATCATTAAATTATATTTATGACATGAGTCTTGCATTGTGACAGTTATAAATGCTCAATGTTATGATTTTATCAATTGTTGAATTGTTAAAAATCACATTCTGCATAATTCAATGTTTAATTAGCTTGTTTACTAATTCTGTTTTATTTAATTTGATTTTAGGAGATCATTTTAAATTATTGTGATTAATCATTAATTTTAAAGTATTTTTATATTTACAAAATTAAAATTTTTTTTTTGTTTGTAAATTGATAAAATATTTCTTAAATTAAAATAAATTGCACATAAATAAATTAAAGCAGGATGAAAACTGCACATGTTTTTTTAATTGGTTTTAAAGTAAAATTTTTCAATTATCAAAAGTTCATTATAATTCTGTTGTTTGTTTAGCACAAATTTCAGTAACATCTTTCTTTAAATAATAAATTCTTTGTTCTAATTATATGATATGATGATAAAAAATTTTAAAAATTAATCATTAAAAATATATTTAATATTTCTATCAAATTTATTCACAGGCTGATGGCAAAAAACTTCCACGAGACAGAACTTTCATCCGTGGTGGAAACATCACCATCCGTGGATTGAGAAAAGAGGATCATGGACAGTATGAATGTGTCTTAGAAAATGAAATTGCCACTTTAGTTACTAGCACTCTTCTTCTTGTAGAAAGTAAGTAAATGAATATTTTATTGATGATAATTTACATAAACAAAGAAACAGTCAATAATTATCAATTTTTCTCTCATATTCCTAAGCTTAAAACTACTACTTTTAAATAACATTTGTGATTTCTTTACAATTATTATTAATAAACATTAAACAAAAAAAGATTTTAAAATATATGAATTCATTTCAAACATTACTACATTGAATTAAATATAAATTTACTGTATTTATTGACAAGACTATGTCTTGTTTATAAAATCATACATAAAAGATGTCTTGTTTATAAAATCAGCTTAGAGGTATGAAGGAGTATATGTCAGGAGTTGCAATATGGCACAGAGTATTAGGTGCCCAAATCATGATGGCCAAAAACTTGTAGATACTCAGGGGACCGAGAACCGAGTCAAAATAAAATACAAAATGGCGACTTTCTGTACAAACAGGCAAACCGAAGTCAGATGGTGCAAGTACCACCCACAGTCATTCTAGGAAGTGGACTCTGACCCTAGGACTGAACACATAGTATTTTCTTTGTTAAATAAAATCTGTAATCTAATTTTGTAAATTTGGGAGTGCTTCAAATATGACATTAAAACAGGGTTTTATATCATTACAAGTAGGTTTTTAACATTATCTAGTATAGTAAAATCGTGGGACTGATAAAAAATTTGACGTTATATTAGGGTTGTCATTACATCCGATGACATTATAATCGGGTTAAACTGTATATTGTTTGTGCAAAATAAAAAAGAATAATTTCAGACGATACAATAGCCACGATTATTTTTTTTTCAAAAACAGGAAATTTTCGTTATGTATTGACAAAAATTCAACCCGGGCCAGCACGCAACGGAGAGAAATTTCGAAATTGGATAGGTTAATTTCATCGAAAATGCATCGCTTAGTAATGAGTCTCCAAGACATAGTCTTGTCCCAAATACGGTTTTGCCATTTTACTTGTTTATAATAAAATAACCAAATTATCCTTTTACAACATTGTATACAAACATTCTAATACATGCTGAATATTATGTAGAAAAATTTGCTTAACTAATTTATGGCAAATTTCAACATACATATAATTGTATATTTTCTAATAATTCATGAGTTTATAATTATATTTATTTATAAACATGAAAATAATGCCAAATTTGAAAGCTTAAATATTTTTTTTTTTCTAAAATTACCTTGAATATAAAGTTAATAACATGTTTAAAAAATTAAAGTGAAATTAACAAAAATAAGTGGTTGGAAGATTATTTTTTAATTTGGAATAATAAACCTTTATTTGTCCTTTAAAATTGTTATTAACATTGTTAAAATCAATTATATTTTATATGATTTTTTAAAATGTTATAATTTATTTTTTTGTTTGTCATCCATATTATACAAAATTTACTTTGACAATGAATCTTTTAAAAGCCTGAAATTCAGTTTATTACAATAATATTAAAATGGACATATTTAAACTTCTTTCTTAATTAATGAAATGCTATTCTGTTATTTAAATGTAATCAATTATCTCTGGTAAAATTTAACTGAAAGTAATTTTAACAAATTAATTTTAAAAGTTTCATTTAAAATGTCTAATATTTCTCAACAGTAATTTCATTTTAAATAATTCAATATATACTTTTTAGAAATCATAATTCAAATTTATTTTGTGTTTAGTATTTTTGGAATTTTTTGTTCTGACTTTGGAATTTAACATTATAAAAATTAGAATTCAGAAGTATTTTAAAGTTTTAATTTCTTCTGATATAAAATTCTGAAGATAGAATAGAAACTCTAAAAAACATTAAAATTAAAGTAAGCATTACCAAAATAAATTTGAATTAAGATTTCTAAGAAGTATATATTGACATATTTCCATATTTAATGAGTGAGATGAAATGAATTCAATTATCTTAAATTTCTTGATAAAATAGAAATAAATTTTCTGAAAGTTATGTAAATATATTTTTCTGTTTGTACTATTTCATAAATTGTTTTTACACAATTAAACAGTTATATTACAATCTTTCTACAGTACAATGATATTTCTATACAAATATGAAATAATAGTTCAAATGAATTTATTTAGAAAGTGGTGATAGATTATGAATTTTATTTTATTTAATATACAAATTATTTGTCTAAATAAATATATTTCAGGTAATACTATCAAACTTCAATAATAGTTAGAAGTTAAACTAATAAATACAATATACCAAACAGTTGTTATAATTAATTAAAAAACAGAATTCTTGGCATTGATTTAGACACTTGAGATTTAATTCAGATAAACTTTTTGTAACCCTATATTTTATGAGATCAATAAAAATTCAAATATGGATCTAAGCTGAAATCTAGGGTTTTGAAAATGTATACCTAAATTAAATTTTACCCTGGCTTCTAATTAATTTAAGTGTTTTATTTCTTGATTAACAGCTTTATTTTTTAAATTAAAATCTATGATTACATCATTATAATGGTTTTTTTTTATTTCTAAATAAAAGCACAATTTTTGATATTCTGTTATATTGTTGATGAGTTAATGAAGTAATAAAATTGAAATAAAGAGTAATTGTTATGATAATTGCTGTGTAAGACAACTCTACACAAGTAAATTAATGTAAACAATTGAAAATATCGGCAATTGATCATCTCTACTAAAGAATTTATTTTCTTCCAAAGTTAATTAACAAAAATTCAACATTAAATTATGAAATAAACACAAAAAATAACTAAATTTTAAAATATTTACATTTTTAATTTTTAAAGAATTTTTTTTTTATCTCACAAATTCTCAGCAAACAAACACTCTGCAAACTAGGAAGCTACACTGGGTGTTTGAAAGCTTTTATTTATACTCCAAGGAAAATTGTAGACTTCCTAGTCTGCCCTTTTCTAAATAAAGGTATTGAAACACGTTTTATACACTGGCATGCAAAACTCAAGCAATGGTGTAATTTTTAAGCAGACGGCCATGAAATTGTAGAAAAGGGCTTGTTGCAATCAGTATAATGAACACCCAATTCAGTAGAAAGATAATTTGTATGCAGGAAGAAGACATCACACGTGATGTGAGGGCATGCAAAACATATGCAGTCAGTGCAAGCACTGCAAGACTACAATAAACAGAAGGCTTTGATTCCGTACTGTGTATTCTATTCATTTTTGTGCTAGTATGCTTTCTTCATCCTTTAAGTACAAAATAATGTCTCTATAGTCTGAATTTCATATCTCCCAGGTGATTTCTTGTGGAGTTACAGCAAAAAAAAAAAAAAACAATTATTGCTTAAGTTTTGCATACCAGTGTAAAATTAAATTTATAAAATATATTTTAAATTTAAATTAACAAATCATTTCATAATAACAGATAGAATAATCAGTTATTACAAAAATTTATGTTTAATATATCAGAAGCAGTATCTGGCTTATTTTCTTGGATCATGACTGTAAAATCAAAACTTATGAGTATACAATTTATTTAATGCAACTGAAAAAAAATTATTTAAAAAATGTTTGTTTTCTTGTATCCATCATCAGCTACTGCATTTAGAGCAGTTACATATTCTGAAATGGAACACTTGTTTCAAGTATCTCATTTTAGACTTTTTAAGCTTTAAAAGTATAATAATGGTTTTCAATCTTTTTCTAATAATTGCACTTCTAACTTGATAATTTTTTTCTTGTGGCACCCATAATTTCTTATCAATGTAGAGTTATTACACTTTCTGTACTTTTAGTAATACACGTAAAAAGTGTTATGGCCCTGTCAGCACTATATTTTACAGCCTTGTCAGCACCCCTGAAGTGTTGTTGTGACACCCTAACATGCCACAGCATACCAGTTGAAAAACACTGGGTTAGACCATTGTATTTTTTTTAAGAAGTTTGAAAAGTAAACAGAAAAATACAGGATGTTATTAGAATACTGAATGATTTTATTTGATAGCAATTGCCTCAATAAAAATGATAATTAGAACAACAAAAAAAAAAACTCAAAATTTGAAATACATTGTTCAAAACAGTTAAGTATATTTTATTTTTTTTTTTGTTTAATATGAAATCAGAATTAATAATTTTGTTTTATATAACTAAAATAATCAGACAAATAATTAAAAAAATTGTTTATGGTAAATTTGATAATGTATTAAATGTTATAATATAGTCTTTGATAGTAACTGTAATAAAACATATGAGAATCTGCAAGCTAAAATAACTATTAAAATTATAAAACATTAACATATTTATCATGCAAAAAGAAATTATTCAGAAGTTCTTGATGAATAATACCAAATGTAAAAAATGAAAACTTTAAGTCTAGATTGATAGTAATAATTTTTTTTTTTTTTTGTTGAATTTTTTCGTCCGATGGCTAGATTATTATTAAAATATATCAAAGACAAGTCTGTCCAATAAGGATCACCATTTATTTTGCATTTCAGACATACATTTTTAGTTCCAGCGCTTTTTTAGTAGATATAAAGCAGAACCACCCATTGGCCAGATGGATAAGAAGTAAGATGTCTGTGTCACCGATTCCTTTACTTTTAATTGGATGTTTGTTTTTTAAAGGACTTTTTTACCTTTTGGCGGCATGTAGCCTAAAAAGGAAGGCCTGTCGCCATTACTGTGTATGTCTGAAGCGCAAAATAAATGGTGATCCTTATTGGACAGATTTGTCTTTGATATATTTTAGTAATAATTATATTAAAACCTAAATTTACTATTTCAACTTTTTACTTAGATAAAAAAACCTATTCCAGCAATTACTTTTATTTATCTAATGCTTTTGGCTATCTTTGTAGCCATTGTCTGGATCAAACATTTCAACTTTTCTTAATTGTTTTGAACAGCATTTTTCAAACCATGGGTCATGACCAAATATTGGATTGCATTAAAATTTTAATAGGTTGCAAAATGATATTACATTCAGCAGAAATACTTATAGTACTTGTATTATTGAACTAAGAACTAGGAACAATAGATGCATCTGTTAAGTACTGAAAACTTTTAACAACTTTTTTCTTGTAATTATTATCGTCGTTTAATAATAAAATTAAGATTATTGAATGTGTGTATATGAAATTGATTTCTGTTTTATATTTTGAATAACATGAAAATAGATATTTTATGTAAAGTCTTAATCATGAAGCCATTTAAATTGCAATGGTTTTGAAAATATTTTCTTGTTTATTTAAACTTTTAGGTTTATTGTCATACATAACAATAAAGTATAAAAAATAAATAATGGATGAATTTTGGCACAAGTGGATCAATACATAATTTTTAAAGATATATATATATATATATATAATGAAATTGACAAAAATAATTTCTTACAATCTGAAAAGTACATCTTAAAAAAGGACTCATTAAGTTTATAAAAAAAAAAACTTGTAATATATTTAAAGTAAAATAGACTCCCATTTAATTTTGAAATAGTCTGTTTTATTTACAATCATCAGTCTTATATGTTTAATAGTTAAATTTCAAAAACAACAGTATATGCAGTTTAGGAATTTGTTTTTCATTTCATGATTATAATTTTATGAAATGTTATAAGGTTTAAGTTGTTTTCTTCTTATGAATTTACAAAGCAAAGATCTCTGATTTAGAAGCTGATCCTTTTCTTTCTAAGTGTGTATGGTTTATGATTATAATATCATTAATATCTAAGTAATAGCTGCACAAGTAAAGATAAACCTATCCATAAATTATCTGTGCACTCTTACAAAGAAAATGTTTTCACTTTGGATGGGGAATTTGGCAACATTTTTATCAAAGAGACCTAATGGAAATAGACACCATTAGGTAGGTTTCTGTTCAAGAGAAAAACTGATAGATTTTAAGAAATGCAGTAAAAATAAATCTATCAGTGCAGCTGGGTAAGTTATGGTTACATAGATATCAGAATTTTAGACAAAAACAGTTCATTCATAATGCTCTTTTTAGATTTAATTTTTTTTAATTCATTCTTCATAATAGTGATGTTAGTGTATAATGTCAGTATATGTGTGTTTGATGTTTTTTGATTAGATTGAAATATGTTATATTATCAAATAATTATTATGTTTGAAAATATAGTGCAGTCTCAATAACCTACCCAGAATTAGAATTTAAATGCTTTGATATATCAATCAAAAGCACAATCATGATTACTTTTAATACTTCTAAACCAGATTGCATGCATTCATTAATATTGTATTACTTTTTATTTTGTTCTATCTTGAAAAAGATCGAATATTTGAAATTAAAATGTTTGCATGTTAAGCAGTTTTTATTTTTGATTTATAAAGTATTTTTATAAGGTT
>NW_019385620.1:173418-201767 GCF_000671375.1 Centruroides sculpturatus | reverse complement strand
ATTTTATTTATTATAATGTTATATTTCAATATAAATCAATAATAAATTTACAGATATTTTTATTTATAAATGAAACAGAGTCTATATTTACAGAGAAATATTTTCTAATTTTAAAAATTTCCAATATAACATCTATTAATATTAATAATAAAAAAACAATAAACATATAAAGAATAAAATTAGTATCTATTATATGAACGAAAATAACTGATTATAAAAAAAGTGCCCCATGACAACAATTTACCATGCAATGAAGTTGACTACAAATTATCATTTTTTTTTTTTTTGCTATTTATTCTGTTTTATTACATGCAATAAATTTTATGATAACATTAACAGGTGTTAAAACATTTTAAAATTAAAAAATGCTTTATATTAATACTAATTAAATCTTATTTTTAAATTAAAAATTTAAAAATTTGTCATACATTTTATATTTTATCAATTCTTTATGGATTTCATCTTTGACCAATACATCACAGAAAAATTTTGAGGATTATTTAGCATATACATACACTCATATAACATAAAATAAGAAATTAGATAGTGCTGATAAGATAATGCATTTATGTTAAATGTTTTTAAAAACTTAAAATATTTTTAGATTTAAAAAAGAAATGTGATAATAATTTCTGAGGTAACTATTAAAATGATAAATGTTCACGCATACGTGATGAATTATTTAAAGTTGTAGGATACTCAAAGATGATTGAAATATTTTAAAACGTTTAAGGATAATTTAGTAATAATTTCTCATATTCAAATATTTCATTAAATTATTTAAGTTGGAAACAAATTTCTATTCCATAATTTATTTAAAAATATAATAAATATAAATTAAGTGTATAGTAAAATATCCGATTTATTTTTATTTTCTAGGTTTCTTTTAAAGTACAATAAGCTAAATTTTGCATTTATTATGTAATAAAAGACAAATCTTTATTATTTGAGAAACCAAATATAAAATGAAAAAGAAATAATCAAAATGGCTAAATTTATTCAAAATTCTGAAATAGTAGAAAGCTTTAGAAAATGTTTCTGATCATTTGATGGATTTAAATTTGCTTATAAAGCCATTAGTAAAAAAATAACAAGATATTTGCAAATAAAATATTTTAATTTAAAAAAACACATTATAAATAAATATTTAGTTATGAGTTTAAATTTTAAATTTAAATGTTTAACTGTTTTTAATTTGATCTTCGATAACCTTAATAAGCAGTATGGTTAGTATTTATTCAATTGTGCTACCAACTTTTGTGAATCAGTTTATTTATTGGTAGATTTAATGATATGATTTTCTAAAACTGTAATTATCAATATCAAAATGGGAAATAAAATAATTGTACCAAAAATACACAATAGTTATAACTTAGAAACAGTTGTACATAAAAAGAAAAATTAATTTGAACAGTTTGCTTAATAAAAGTTTCAAAGTTACCTGGAGGTCAAGAAGTGTAACTGGCAATGTGTCTACATAACAAGGAGGATTTGTGGTTGAATCTTCTGCCAGGCTGACATTTTCTTCCATAATATTCTAAAAATAATATTGAATTAATTTATTTATAGTAATTATATTTAAACAGTTTTAAATGTTTCATCACAACAATAATTGTCATAGTAATATTGAAGTAAAATAAAATTCTATTTGAATTCTCAAAAGTAACTGTTGTTGATATGGAAAAACTATTGATGTAGCTCATGTTACATTATATCAGTCATAAATAGAGAAGAAAAATAAAATTTAATATATTTGAACATTTTCAAATGAATGGAAATTAAACTTTATGTTCAGAGTAAAATACAAAATAAAATATATTATTGTTACTGTTGATTTTCTTTAACAAAAGTTTTTTTTATCACATAATGAATTCATGATTTTAACTCATATTAAAAAAATTGTTTAGTGAACAAAGTTTACTTGTTATATTACTTCTATCTGTAATGTATATTTTTAACACTTTTGAATAACTCAATTATTTGTTTCCTATTTGAAGTTATTTAATGAAATACTTTAAGTCGATTTGCATATCAATTTTAAGTAATTTTTGAAATTTGATTGAAAATTGCAATCTACAAACTTAAAATTTGAAATGTTAAACAATTGTAATGTCTTCTGTTGGCAGAAAACTTGTTATAAAAACTTCAAAGTTAAAAAAACTTTTAAAAATAATAATATTGAAAAGCTTATTTGAATTTATATATTTAATAGAATTTTTGGAATTTGTTTTTCAATTTATCTTGTACTTTTATTTTTACAAATTAGTTTTAAAAACTTTATTTTAAGAGTGATTTGAGATTTTAAAACAGAGTTTTATGAATTCGAGCTGTATTTTAATGATCCACTAACATCATTGGTAATTTGTGGAATTTGATAAAATTTAATTATTTTATTAACAAAACAGATAACATCTACATATAAAAATTTTTTATTAAGTCTTTTAGTTATAATAATTATAACTCACAAAATACAAAAATGTACTACCCATAAATTTTTTTATATACAGTATTTGATAAATTATTCTTATTGTTTTCATGCAGCTGAACAAAATTAATTGGAATTTTAAAAGTGGTCATTTCAAACACATTTATATAGCGCATATATTTTAAAATGCAAAAGTATTCTTAAAGATTTAAATAACTATAATGAGATAAAAGAAATTAGTACAAAAATAAATGTAATTAAATGAATGAACTGATTAGTCTCAATGTGATGTCAACCTAAGCTCTTATAATCGTTAGATTAAAATCTGTTACATACAACAATGAAATAACCTTATTTAAATACATTTTTAATTACATTTGACAAAGCTTGTTATTAATTTTTAACGTAATATTTCTTCTTTGATGCTTCACCAATTATATTTTTCTTTTTTAAAAATTCATACTTATATTTTTTCTTAGAACTTTGAACCTTTGCTAAGTTTATCAGTTTCCAACACATTTTACATCATTGTGAATCACCGAAGTTAATGAATTTTAATAATAATATGTTTGCATTGTGTATTTGATAATAGGTATAGGCTTGCTGATCAGGGAGAAAGTGATTGGAGAACCATTCGTGTTCAGCCTGATGGGGCTACCACTTTTACAATATATAATCTACAGTCTGAAAAAGAATATGAATTTCAGGTGCTCTCTCGTAATATACTAGGTGATGGATTATTTAGTCCAATAATTCGGGCCAAGACTAATCGTAAGTAATTCTTTTTCTAATATCTTTTAATTTCATGAACTAATATATATACTGTATATTTATTTTTTTAAGTATAACTATTATGTGAATACTAAAAGTGCAGTTAAACATTCAATCTTAATTATATTATTTTAAGGTTATCATGTTACAAGTTTGATACAATTCAATGTTACTGTCTAAATTAGAATTGCAATACATGAAAAAATTTTAAAGTAATTAATGTATAATTATATTATTAAAACAGCAGAAAAATATTGTACTTTATTAATTTTATTATGCAATATAATTCAATGTTTGACAATAATAAATAAATACTTGTAGTTGTCAATTAATTATTTCTTTGAAGAAAATAATTGAAAACAAATTGTTTTGAACTGTACAACAAATAATTAATTAAAATTTATAATTTTTTTTAATATTTTCTGTTAGTTTTTATAAATATTTAATTAAAATATAATTACTTAAATATTTATATTATGTGGTGATGCAGTAGATTTTTACTATTTTTATAAATAGTAAAAATCTGATTTCATACAACATGAAATTGTTATGATGATGACATTTTTGATGTGACCTATTATTGATTTTGTAAATTTTTTTTTTTGGGTCATAAAAAACATTTTTGGCAAACAAGAAACTGTTTATGATTATTAATATTATTTGATATCTCTTGAATATTTGAACAAGAAAATAACTTCCATAAACAATGCAGTTTGTAATAAAATAATAATAATTTTATTGTAAAACTAAAACAATATCTGTTTTTAATTAATAAACAGTATTTTTCATAAAATGATAATGAATCCAGGATAACAAATAAGGTAAACTTGTACATGAGGTGAAATCAGTAAGTAAAATTTATTAACTAAACCAGTATTTTTACATTAATTAATGTTTTACAGTGGCGTGCCGTCCTTGGAAGCGGTGGAAGTGCCACTTCTCTTGTATTTTCTAAAATATAAGTACATATTGCGCGATTATTTTAATATTTTAACGTACAGTACTTTGAATTAATTAAAATTAATATTTTATTATTGGCCGCATTATGTATCTTATTACAAATTTCTATACTACATGTGAAAAAACGATAAGATTGCTTTTGTATCAGTGGCTCTGTATTGTCGAAACCGGGCAAGCTTCCAAGCAGCCAGATTATAGGCATTTGCGCATGCGCTTTTACAGAGCACCAACCTCACAATGGAAGTTACACACTCAACGCTTCCAATGATTCTATCCAGGACTGGTTCTGGGCTGTTAGCCTCCTGCATGCTTGATATTTGGCTGCCCTCGCCTGATTATGTGAATCATGAGTAGATTTATAACTTAACCCAACCGATAGGAATTTACTGGTATGTTTTTATGATAGTTCTGTATAGTTGACAGGAGTTTTAAAAAGTCCATTAAAATATTTGATATTTTTATTCCGCTCTCTGGTTTTATATTACTCGCGGATTTCAATGTTAAACCAGTGATATTATGATTTTGTATATCTCATCTTTAAGGGGATATAGAAAAAAACATGTACCATTCTTGTATAATGTTAAAAAATTAACTGTTACTTTGACAGCATCGTTTACAACTAAATTTAATGAATGAGAGAGATGCACGAGGTACAGAAAAAGCTCTAGAATTTATTTTCCTTAAATTTACGACATATGTATCCGTTGTCATAAAAATTTGTCTTTCCACTTTTTTCCCAAGACTACAAATATTCAAGTAGAAATAAGTTGAAACCAGTTACTTTGTACTTGAAGTAGTTAAATAATTAAGAGATTAGGAAATTAGGGACATAAATAAAACCCTGCTGAAAGAGCGGAATTTCACTTAAACAAAAGCTTAACCGAACGAATCTATAGCTGAGTACAGTGGGAACTGATTTCTTCATAATATTAGATGTAATAAAGACAGAAATTTTTCCAGTTTGATGAGAGTGACCGAAAAGTTGTAAATTTTGGAAATTTCCGTGGACCCTGGTCCTAAAACGAATTAGTTAGAAAACAAATGACTTTTAAGTTTAACAAATTTAGATTTTTACAGCTATGGTGAGAAATGTTTTAAAATCTACAACAACCCTGTCGCGTCCTTTGAGATATACTAATGATGCAACAAAAGAGTCATTTGACACTAGACCATCACTGACATGCAATTAACTGATTGCCCCTGGAAGTTGGCTTATCACAGAAACACAGCTTCCCTATCATCAAATGTCACGGCATGCCACTGATGTTTTAATAATCAAACCTATATTGATAAAATATGAAATATTAAAGTATAATGCTATTTTAAGAACTGCATAATAATTTTAATATATTAACACAATGATGCAAATACATTATTATTTTGGATTTTTGACAGAATGCTACAAAAAAGTAGTTGCAAAGATGTAAGAATTGATTAAACTTCTTGAATATAATTTAATATTTGTATCTACAGTACAGTGTTATTATTTATTAATATAAAAATATATAAATAATTGGTTTTTAGGGTTGATAACTTTCAGAGTAACAAATTCTGAACACAGTATGAAAAAATGTCAACTTGAATAAGTAATAAACAAAAGAGAATTTATAAATAAACTTTGGAACATTTTTTCTTTCCTTTGACGATGATAATGGGACAATCAGATGGCTGAGGCTGTTAAAGCATCAGCCTACTGCTCTGGGGTTCCAGAATTGAATCAGGCAAGCAACGCCAGAAGTTTTCTTGGGTAGTCTGTCTTGGATATGTCAGGTCCCAATCTCACCACTCTGCTGCTCCATTGTGAGCCTGGATGAACTCACGGTGAGTATGATTAAAACGGGCTCTCTTAGCATCTACAGGGTGGAAAGAGACATAAATAAATAAACTGCAAATTAGCAGGAATGAAAATAATTTGGATTACAATTAGGAATGCCAACTTCTCATGGAGAAAAGCTAAAAAATACACACACCTCCTCATTTTCAGAATATTTCTGAACAGTTTTTGTTTACCAAACAATATTTAAAAGATAACTAAATGGTTGGCAATCCTATTGATGTTTTTGAGTTCCCTACTATAAGAAGTTTAGAACTGTAAATGGAACAAAAGTCTCAAAACTATTTTTGACTTATTGAAACATATATTTGAAAACGTTTTTAGTGTGAACAAGCCTGAAAAATCAATTTTCTGTTTCAGAATCTAAACATGACATTCATATACCATATTTTCATAATAAACTGTTTATGAAGAAAAATATTTTGTTAATTAAAAAGAATATGTTTACAATATTTAATTAAGACTTTATTATTTTATAATTTGTATAAATATTCTATTCAATGTAATATTCTGTATATTTAATCATTTAAAGTAGTAACTTTATATGGAATGAATAATTTATTAAGTAAGAAATAAAAATTTGTTAGCAATGTAATTACTTAATAAAAAAAACTGAACCAGAGATTGATGAAAGCAGAGGAACTTTTCTTCTAAAACTTATTTTTCAAATTTTTAAGTGGAAGCGTTTTTTTTGCATTTTAACTTAGATAATATTTAATATATTAATAATTTATGAGTACTTTTCAGTTATAATTTTCTAACTCTATCTGTACTAGAAAAATTTTCTAAAGCTTTCCTTGAAGTAACTCTTCTTCTTTTTCACATTATTGAATAAATCTATCATCTGTCATTTATGTACAGAAATACAGTATTTATCTTACATAAAGTGTTTTTGAATGTTAATGGATTCATCAATTTGAAGAATTTTTAAAGAGCTATACAAAAATAATAAAATTTTAATTTCAATATAAAATTTTAAAATTTGTTATAAATGTAAGTTTTTTTTTTATATCTCACATCAAATATCTCACAATTCATAAATAATGATTAATGATTATTTTCATGATACTTTTTTAGGCAGTGGGTTATTTATGTATTTAAATATTTATATTATGTTTAATTTTTGTACATTGATGTAAAGTATTTTTAAAATAAAATATTCTTTGCTTTGTCAAATACATTTCTGATATGTCTGGAAAATGATTTTGATACAATATTTGTATTACTGATGTAGAACATTCAGATATTTAATAAATTTTATGTTTTCCATAATCTTTTAATTATTTTTGTAATTGTTCTTATTTTTATAACAGTTTGGGATTTTAAGAGTGTTTATCCAACAGATTCCTATGGTTCAACATATATTCCCACAATACATAGGCCCTCAGGTAAGATCCATTTCAGTTTACATTAAATTATTATTCACACTTCTGCAAAATTTTCAATGCATTTCTATTCTGTTTGGCCTTGTAATTTTTTTATATTAATAAATTTGCAAATTTCAGTAATTTTTCAATTATTCATATATATTGTGTTCAAAAATGTTTGCTCGAGGGAAAAATTAAGCATGCTTAATGAAAAATTGTAAAATCCATTATTATTGTCTATGAAAAAAATTTTATTTATGAAACACCAAAGATGAAAAAAAAATCAAGATCAGTGATAGTAAACCTAAATATATGTGTAAAGCATAGAAATGTCAAATATCTATTGTAGGAAAAGAATTTTTCATAAATGATGTTCTATTCATTACATTAATGGATATTTGAAATTAATTTTGTAAGAATAAAATACAAAATATTATATTTTAAAAATATGTTTGAAATGGAAAAATTTCCATGATTTGAAAGTAAACAGGCATTAAGAAAACCTTAACCGTTTATTGATAATAAAAGTTANATAAAATTTTAAAATTTGTTATAAATGTAAGTTTTTTTTTTATATCTCACATCAAATATCTCACAATTCATAAATAATGATTAATGATTATTTTCATGATACTTTTTTAGGCAGTGGGTTATTTATGTATTTAAATATTTATATTATGTTTAATTTTTGTACATTGATGTAAAGTATTTTTAAAATAAAATATTCTTTGCTTTGTCAAATACATTTCTGATATGTCTGGAAAATGATTTTGATACAATATTTGTATTACTGATGTAGAACATTCAGATATTTAATAAATTTTATGTTTTCCATAATCTTTTAATTATTTTTGTAATTGTTCTTATTTTTATAACAGTTTGGGATTTTAAGAGTGTTTATCCAACAGATTCCTATGGTTCAACATATATTCCCACAATACATAGGCCCTCAGGTAAGATCCATTTCAGTTTACATTAAATTATTATTCACACTTCTGCAAAATTTTCAATGCATTTCTATTCTGTTTGGCCTTGTAATTTTTTTATATTAATAAATTTGCAAATTTCAGTAATTTTTCAATTATTCATATATATTGTGTTCAAAAATGTTTGCTCGAGGGAAAAATTAAGCATGCTTAATGAAAAATTGTAAAATCCATTATTATTGTCTATGAAAAAAATTTTATTTATGAAACACCAAAGATGAAAAAAAAATCAAGATCAGTGATAGTAAACCTAAATATATGTGTAAAGCATAGAAATGTCAAATATCTATTGTAGGAAAAGAATTTTTCATAAATGATGTTCTATTCATTACATTAATGGATATTTGAAATTAATTTTGTAAGAATAAAATACAAAATATTATATTTTAAAAATATGTTTGAAATGGAAAAATTTCCATGATTTGAAAGTAAACAGGCATTAAGAAAACCTTAACCGTTTATTGATAATAAAAGTTACAAATTATTGATTCTGTATTTATTGACAGCTTTAATACAACTTAAAATGATATTCTTTGTAACTGTATGTATAACTGTAAGCTAAAATTAAATGTAAAATAATTAATGAACAGAATATTTTTTATATATTATGACCAGGATAGTAAGTAAAAACTTAGGAAATTTACAAAAACTTCTCAAAAGAGACAATACATCAAAAGGAGAAATTTTTTATCCAATATCAATCAAAAAATTTTTTTCTCTCTCTAACAAACTCTTACTTATTACAAAAGATTGACTTAATTTTTGATTAATTAATATAATAGATATAAATATAGAAGCCATCTAAATTTATTCAATATAAAGCATTTAAAAAGATTAAGAACTACTGTATAATCATGGTAATTTTACAATACAATTTAGTATTAACAGTTTTGTTTTAATAGTGGCCTGCTTAGAGTTGACATATAGTTATTCGGAAGTTTTTATGACTAACTTACCATACAAATCTTAAAATTAGATTGATAAGTGTTCATAACACTGTAAATTAAATTTAATATTTCAATGTCCTATAATTATTTGAACAACGTAGAAATGTTTTCAAATATTACAAGTTATAGTTGCTATTTTAAATCAAATAATTTTGTATTAAATATTACAAAAAAATGTTTGGTTAAAAATTGTCCTTTGTAAAGTGACTAATAATCACTCATAAAATTCAAAAAGATTTCCATATTTAATGTGTTTAATCTGCTGCTATATTTGGATTTTCTGTAATGATTAATTTAACAAAAAAACTTTTATAAATTTCTATCAACATTGAACAATTTTATTTTGTTGATTTTAATTTCTTTGTCAACACATCTTACAGAAAACACTCTGTAAAATTTCATTTTTATTGTCTTTTCTGTAAGATGCACTAACAAATTTAACAAAGAAATTAAAATTCACACTGTTAAATGTTATTGTTTTTTAAAAACAACAATTTAAAAACTTTTTATATTGTCCAATATAACTATAACTATATGATAACAAATAAAATCATGTAGTTAAGGTGCGTTATTAAAAATTAATTGTAGAAATAAGAGGTTTTTACTGAAAGAATTTAAATGTAGTCAAAAATCAATATTTTTGAATTTTATTTCTATATGTATTGAATTAATTGTTGTCTCTAGACTTTCCTGTGAGCAAATATTTTTAGAACACTGTATACTTTATTTCCCATTTTCTTTAACGCACCTCACTTTCAAGCCATATTAAAATTTCATTTATTTATTTACTTTTTTTTTTGAAACAGCTTCTTGCCATTTTGCCTTTCTCTTTCTATTAAGTTAAATTAATATAAGAAAAGAGGGTAGATATTGTCCAAATCCACATTAATTTTTTTTAAATAGCTGCATGTTTAAATTTAAATAATTAAATTTATTTTATTTATTATGTTAATTTTTTGCATGAAATTGTATGTTTTGATCATGTCTATGTTCTCTCAGAACATGTATGCTTAAATTTATTATAAACAAAAGAAAAAGTAAAAATTTCAGTGGGGTATATATTTTTCAACTCTAATGGGCATCAGTACTTAACATTTTCCAATAATATGTGGAAGGACACTCTCTGCCCCAAAATGGACATTTCCAATGCTAATGTAATGCAGGTACCTCAGAGACCTCCGTCCCTGCAGGACCAGCTCCAGGGCCACCCCACAATGTCACTGTACAGAAGACAACTCAGGGGGTGCTTATCAGCTGGATGCCTCCAAAAAACAAATCAGTGCCTGTAGCCTACTATCATATTGACTACTATTCACCAGACAAAGGTTGGAAACGTTGGGGTCCAATAAAGGATAAAACTAATTATTTGGGTAAGAATTCATTATTTTTTGTACCTTTAAATTATTCTGTATATTAAAATATAATACCATCTTTAAATAATATTACTTTAAGTTGACTTAGCTTAAACAATAGCTCCATAAATAAATATTAAAGTCTTAAACTTACATTCATAAAACTATCTTTTCAACAGTTTTTTCTTGCTGCTCTATTTTATGAGTATAGGTTTAAGACTTTAATAATAATAATAATAATTAATTTAGTTTATTACCCATTTCCTAGGGGGGAAAACAGTTTTTTCTTTCGTTCATGATCAATAAAACTATTTTATATAAAATTTTCTTAAAAATATAATATAATGTTTCTTAAACAATAACAGTCATTGCTCGTGTTCATTAAATCTGTATAAAGTTTTTAGTAAAGATTGATTATATTTTAGTAAATAGACCTCAGTACAATTTTTAAAAAATTCAAAATTATATTTATATATAATTATACCTGACTCTATTAGATGATGTCCTTTTAGTGCCTTCTATGCAGAAAGAATAAAAAAAATAAAAAAAAAGGAAGCTGTTAAACATTATAGTGATAATAATAATAGCAAATAATATTTTGCATAAAATGCTATAAAATATTGCTTAACTTTTTATTAATTTATTCAAAATACAGTAAAACCTGTGTAAAAACCATCATACAGTACTAAATTATTTTTCATGTTTTGGCAAGTTTCTGTTTTGAACTGGTTTGTATTTTTTCATCCTTTTTTGGTTAGATTTATCTTAGGTATCCAAGATGGCGGCTCTTCTTGTAACCTCGAATAAGATCACTCAGTGACAATTAACGTGGAGGGTGCTGTTTAACAATTTGTGATGAATTATGTAAATTATCACATGACTTTCATTTCTCTGACAAAGTTTGGAATAATTTGTAATACTCTACCATGATGCTTATACTGTATATGGAGAAAATTTTACTTATTTGTCTACATATGAAATCTTAATTTTTCAATTTATCCAGGTTAAGTTACATTTTTTTTTTGTAACCAAAAACATTTCCATTTCTGCATTGTATGGGTGTTCTACTTATATTAATATTTAACATAGAGAATTGCTCCAGTTGGAAGACTTTTTTGTTTGGGAAGGTTTCTATTTTAGACAGATTTTACTGTATAAAGTAATAATATATTTTTTCAATATACTTGTTATGATAGCTCTTTAAATATAATTCAAACTGTTTTTCTTCAGAGCAAAATTTTTTTTAGAAAATACGATCCAAAAAAGTTCTTAGTGAAAATTGTTTAGAAAATCCATCAGAAAAACAGTTTAAATTTGCTTTTTTTAGTACATTTCATTAAGATGATATAACTGTTAAATATACATTTTGTTCTTTACTTGTATTCTATCAACTTGATAATTATTTAACTATAAATAAAAGTATTGCAGATTTGATATTTTAATTAAGTTAAAAATACAAGTAAACAAATAAATGACCTTATAAGAACATATTCACATATTCATCAGTGGGGGAAAAAATATATGTATGTATATATATATTTTAGTCCTTTAACATTTTTTAAACTATTATAATATTTCATCACAGAATATCAGTATCGAATTAATAAAAATCATTCCTTTGAAAACTTCCATGTCTTAGTAATTCAAATTTCTCAAAAAAGACAGTTGAAATATTTGTGAATATTAATTTGCTACATTTGCTATATTAATTAAATAGATAAATTTACCTATGGTAGAGTCCTGATTAAATGAGATCTGTTTAACCATTGTGTCTGCATCTTTCCTGATGAATTTTGGAAGAGTAATTTGTTGATAAAGATAAAAGAATGCAAGACAAGAGATTGCACTCTCTTGTGTTTGATAGAAAAAAAAAAGGAGTTTAAAAGGTGTAATTAATTGTTATTCATTTTATACTACCTTTCTGTGAATTAAGATGTTAAGGGTGTAAAATTTATATGTTATAGACTTAATAAAATACAGCTTAACATGGAATTGCTTATAATATGATCAATAGTTGGCTCTCAATTTCATGCTTTTAGCTGATAGAAAGCTGCTGAAAACATCCAAAAATTGTATAGTATATGATTATTGCAACTTTCAAATTTATTACAACAAAATATATAATTTTATACAGTTTAATGTGACCTCACTTTCAATATGAACCAAATTTTTGATACTAATCATCTAAAGTATGATGTAAATATTTTTTTTTTATGTNATAAAGTAATAATATATTTTTTCAATATACTTGTTATGATAGCTCTTTAAATATAATTCAAACTGTTTTTCTTCAGAGCAAAATTTTTTTTAGAAAATACGATCCAAAAAAGTTCTTAGTGAAAATTGTTTAGAAAATCCATCAGAAAAACAGTTTAAATTTGCTTTTTTTAGTACATTTCATTAAGATGATATAACTGTTAAATATACATTTTGTTCTTTACTTGTATTCTATCAACTTGATAATTATTTAACTATAAATAAAAGTATTGCAGATTTGATATTTTAATTAAGTTAAAAATACAAGTAAACAAATAAATGACCTTATAAGAACATATTCACATATTCATCAGTGGGGGAAAAAATATATGTATGTATATATATATTTTAGTCCTTTAACATTTTTTAAACTATTATAATATTTCATCACAGAATATCAGTATCGAATTAATAAAAATCATTCCTTTGAAAACTTCCATGTCTTAGTAATTCAAATTTCTCAAAAAAGACAGTTGAAATATTTGTGAATATTAATTTGCTACATTTGCTATATTAATTAAATAGATAAATTTACCTATGGTAGAGTCCTGATTAAATGAGATCTGTTTAACCATTGTGTCTGCATCTTTCCTGATGAATTTTGGAAGAGTAATTTGTTGATAAAGATAAAAGAATGCAAGACAAGAGATTGCACTCTCTTGTGTTTGATAGAAAAAAAAAAGGAGTTTAAAAGGTGTAATTAATTGTTATTCATTTTATACTACCTTTCTGTGAATTAAGATGTTAAGGGTGTAAAATTTATATGTTATAGACTTAATAAAATACAGCTTAACATGGAATTGCTTATAATATGATCAATAGTTGGCTCTCAATTTCATGCTTTTAGCTGATAGAAAGCTGCTGAAAACATCCAAAAATTGTATAGTATATGATTATTGCAACTTTCAAATTTATTACAACAAAATATATAATTTTATACAGTTTAATGTGACCTCACTTTCAATATGAACCAAATTTTTGATACTAATCATCTAAAGTATGATGTAAATATTTTTTTTTTATGTCTGATTATTATAAAATCATTTTATTTATTTGTATTTTGTTAGATATGAATGTTAGATCTATAAATTATATAATGCAGGCATGGTATTTTTAGCAAACATTAGTTCTCATTTACTTTTAAATTATCTTCTACTCTTTAAGATGTTATTTTTATCTTTATTTTTTATCAGGATCAAAAATTTAATTATATATTTATTTACTTTTTTTTTAATTGGTTTGTTTTAACTGCTGATCGAGTGAAAATATGCCTAGAAATCTGAATTGATGATGTTACATTTAAGTGTAATTTATGTATAATCTATAAGAAATAATTAATTTTTATTTAAGAAGATTTATTTGCAGTTTTGAAAATAAAGAAAGTTGAATTAACCTTCCTAATGGAATAAAAGATTGGAGTTCTGCTTTAAAAATGTTTATGGATCAATTTTTATCAAATTTATCTTTATTTCAAATAAAATTATATAAAATTAGCAAAATCATTGAATGATCAAAATGAATGTTTGTTATTATATACAATAATAACAAGTGGTACCAGATGATCATAATTAAAATATTCATATTTACCAGTCTTGAGAGATATTTAGCAGTCCAAATGCAACCAAATCTAAATATGGTGACATTTTCAAAAAAAGTTTATTACCAAAACTTATCTCTAAGGAACTTTTGGCATTGTAGGTAACGAAACAGCAGTTTTATTTATGGAAAAACTTAAAAAGTATGATTTATTGAGAAAATGTTGCAAATTTGGTAGACTCAAAACAGCATCAAACTGCATGTGAGAAGATCATAGAGGATCAATTACAGTCAGCCATCGAACACACTGTTTTACCTTCAGAATGGGGATCAAATTGAGCAGTATCTCTTGCATTAGCTAAACTCTCTGTATAGCATGAGTTTCTTGTACAAATAAAATGTTTGGCACTATTGGAAATGCAAGCAACAAAGTGGTGAGTTTTGATACTAATGTTTTCTACAGAAATATCTTTTGCACATCACAAAATGTCTTCCTGTTAGATTGTACTGCTAAATATCTAACTAGACGGAATTGAATAGTTGTACTTTATATTTATATATAATTATACCTGACTCTATTAGATGATGTCCTTTTAGTGCCTTCTATGCAGAAAGAATAAAAAAAATAAAAAAAAAGGAAGCTGTTAAACATTATAGTGATAATAATAATAGCAAATAATATTTTGCATAAAATGCTATAAAATATTGCTTAACTTTTTATTAATTTATTCAAAATACAGTAAAACCTGTGTAAAAACCATCATACAGTACTAAATTATTTTTCATGTTTTGGCAAGTTTCTGTTTTGAACTGGTTTGTATTTTTTCATTCTTTTTTGGTTAGATTTATCTTAGGTATCCAAGATGGCGGCTCTTCTTGTAACCTCGAATAAGATCACTCAGTGACAATTAACGTGGAGGGTGCTGTTTAACAATTTGTGATGAATTATGTAAATTATCACATGACTTTCATTTCTCTGACAAAGTTTGGAATAATTTGTAATACTCTACCATGATGCTTATACTGTATATGGAGAAAATTTTACTTATTTGTCTACATATGAAATCTTAATTTTTCAATTTATCCAGGTTAAGTTACATTTTTTTTTTGTAACCAAAAACATTTCCATTTCTGCATTGTATGGGTGTTCTACTTATATTAATATTTAACATAGAGAATTGCTCCAGTTGGAAGACTTTTTTGTTTGGGAAGGTTTCTATTTTAGACAGATTTTACTGTATAAAGTAATAATATATTTTTTCAATATACTTGTTATGATAGCTCTTTAAATATAATTCAAACTGTTTTTCTTCAGAGCAAAATTTTTTTTAGAAAATACGATCCAAAAAAGTTCTTAGTGAAAATTGTTTAGAAAATCCATCAGAAAAACAGTTTAAATTTGCTTTTTTTAGTACATTTCATTAAGATGATATAACTGTTAAATATACATTTTGTTCTTTACTTGTATTCTATCAACTTGATAATTATTTAACTATAAATAAAAGTATTGCAGATTTGATATTTTAATTAAGTTAAAAATACAAGTAAACAAATAAATGACCTTATAAGAACATATTCACATATTCATCAGTGGGGGAAAAAATATATGTATGTATATATATATTTTAGTCCTTTAACATTTTTTAAACTATTATAATATTTCATCACAGAATATCAGTATCGAATTAATAAAAATCATTCCTTTGAAAACTTCCATGTCTTAGTAATTCAAATTTCTCAAAAAAGACAGTTGAAATATTTGTGAATATTAATTTGCTACATTTGCTATATTAATTAAATAGATAAATTTACCTATGGTAGAGTCCTGATTAAATGAGATCTGTTTAACCATTGTGTCTGCATCTTTCCTGATGAATTTTGGAAGAGTAATTTGTTGATAAAGATAAAAGAATGCAAGACAAGAGATTGCACTCTCTTGTGTTTGATAGAAAAAAAAAAGGAGTTTAAAAGGTGTAATTAATTGTTATTCATTTTATACTACCTTTCTGTGAATTAAGATGTTAAGGGTGTAAAATTTATATGTTATAGACTTAATAAAATACAGCTTAACATGGAATTGCTTATAATATGATCAATAGTTGGCTCTCAATTTCATGCTTTTAGCTGATAGAAAGCTGCTGAAAACATCCAAAAATTGTATAGTATATGATTATTGCAACTTTCAAATTTATTACAACAAAATATATAATTTTATACAGTTTAATGTGACCTCACTTTCAATATGAACCAAATTTTTGATACTAATCATCTAAAGTATGATGTAAATATTTTTTTTTTATGTCTGATTATTATAAAATCATTTTATTTATTTGTATTTTGTTAGATATGAATGTTAGATCTATAAATTATATAATGCAGGCATGGTATTTTTAGCAAACATTAGTTCTCATTTACTTTTAAATTATCTTCTACTCTTTAAGATGTTATTTTTATCTTTATTTTTTATCAGGATCAAAAATTTAATTATATATTTATTTACTTTTTTTTTAATTGGTTTGTTTTAACTGCTGATCGAGTGAAAATATGCCTAGAAATCTGAATTGATGATGTTACATTTAAGTGTAATTTATGTATAATCTATAAGAAATAATTAATTTTTATTTAAGAAGATTTATTTGCAGTTTTGAAAATAAAGAAAGTTGAATTAACCTTCCTAATGGAATAAAAGATTGGAGTTCTGCTTTAAAAATGTTTATGGATCAATTTTTATCAAATTTATCTTTATTTCAAATAAAATTATATAAAATTAGCAAAATCATTGAATGATCAAAATGAATGTTTGTTATTATATACAATAATAACAAGTGGTACCAGATGATCATAATTAAAATATTCATATTTACCAGTCTTGAGAGATATTTAGCAGTCCAAATGCAACCAAATCTAAATATGGTGACATTTTCAAAAAAAGTTTATTACCAAAACTTATCTCTAAGGAACTTTTGGCATTGTAGGTAACGAAACAGCAGTTTTATTTATGGAAAAACTTAAAAAGTATGATTTATTGAGAAAATGTTGCAAATTTGGTAGACTCAAAACAGCATCAAACTGCATGTGAGAAGATCATAGAGGATCAATTACAGTCAGCCATCGAACACACTGTTTTACCTTCAGAATGGGGATCAAATTGAGCAGTATCTCTTGCATTAGCTAAACTCTCTGTATAGCATGAGTTTCTTGTACAAATAAAATGTTTGGCACTATTGGAAATGCAAGCAACAAAGTGGTGAGTTTTGATACTAATGTTTTCTACAGAAATATCTTTTGCACATCACAAAATGTCTTCCTGTTAGATTGTACTGCTAAATATCTAACTAGACGGAATTGAATAGTTGTACTTTAATTATGATCACTTGGTATTTTGAAATAATGGCAAATAAAAAAAAATCTATTAGATATATTCAATAAAAATTAAAATTTTATTATTTTTCATGTGAGGTTAATTTATGCTGAGATTATTATTAAGACATGAAAGTATCATTTATATTTGAATCTTTCATGCTATCAATCATCTACTACAGAAATTAATGATCTCATACAAATTTGTATTTATATACAAAGTTCTCTTTCTACTTTGAACTTATCCAAAAAAAAGGAAAGTGTATTTTATTTATTTATTTTATGTTAAATATTTACATATATATATATAAATACAAATTCATATATAAAAAAAAATTGACAACATTTTATCAAAATCTATGTTTTATCTGATGATTTGGTTTTTTCAGTGTATATTAATTTATACATTGCAATGTGCAATGCATATGCAATGTATATTAATATTACATTGCAAAAATGTAAATTTTAATAGACGTAGATGAATTTAATTAAAATACAATTGCTATTAATTTGCTTTTTTTCAAATTTTAAAATTAAAAGTTATTACTAAATATTTAAGAATGCATATAAATTTAAAAAGATATTTGGCATTATCATTTCTAATTTTAAATTTTGTGAATCAGTATGATATTCTTGTCAATTCAAAATCTTAGGCTGTTGTTTATTAGGTGAAAACACATTATTTAGAAAACTTTGAATTTTGCTTTTGAAATGATAAAAATCATTTTGTATTTTATTATGAGGTATGAAAAAAGTCATAATAATATGTTTTAAAAATTAATCTTGAATGAAATGTATAGTGCAAATTTAAAGTTATTAAGGCAGTCCCATGCGCTTGGTATTCACCAAATACTGAGCAAACATTTGTCCATTTTATAGTAGTATGGATGATTTACTTGTGAGTTGAAATGGTGAGTATTTGGTATTTGCCATTTCCCACTCCTTGTCGGTGTGTTGTGCAAATCAAATCAAAGGGAACAAATGGGTAATTGTTCAGCAATTGGTGAATACCAAGTGTGTGGAGCAACCTTTATATTACAGCTACATTGAGAGAAAGTATTGTATCTGTCAAAAGTAGTTTCCAGAAGAATTTGTCAATGTTTTCAATCTAAAAACAAGGCAATATCATGGTTTATTCATAAAAATTAGTTTTATTTGCAAAATTTAAGATTAAAACATTCTAGATGAACTTTTATATATATATGAATTATGACTAATATATTCAAATAAAATTCTGTAGAGTTGAAACATAATAGCTGTTGTATTTTACTTGAAGCAATTATACATTTATACAAATTTAATTATTAATCAAATATTTTTAAATTTTCATTTTATATATTCATTGTATATAAAGCATGAATATATGAATGAATTTACATATTATATATGAATTTATATGAGATTAAATATTATTAAAAGTAAAATTTAAAATGTAATTTTATATATATGTTTTAATAATATCTATGGTGTTTTATTTAGCAAAAGGTTTGTCTGGTGGTACAAATTACACTTTTCGAATTAGTGCATACTCATTAATGGCTAAAGAATCACCAAGTGTTGAAGTGCAGTTTAATATTCAAGGTAATTATTAAAACATTTATCTAGTAAGTTATATATATATTTTTTTATTTTTCAATGGTTACTGACTCCAATATGTTTGAGTTTTCTGGAAGATATAATAGAGGACTCTTAATTATCTAAGATCTAATTAGGATGCCAAAAATGCCTATGGATAAGTCAATAGGAATTTTTTTAAAAACCAATTTCATAATTTTGAAATTTGACAAGATAACCTTTTAAAAAAGCCATTGCATAGTTCAGTAAATTTGTCATTTTAATTGAAAGAATAAAAAATTAGAATAAAATATTATCCATAAATCACACATCAAATATTTGTTATTTGATTTAATTCTCTCATGCTAGAAATGAAAGATTGTTAGTCAGAAACAGAGTAATAGGAATGTACTGTACCAATAATAGTAGATTGAAAATTTTATTGAAAATAAATTTGAATGTTCTTCTAAATTCTAAGATATATTCTTTGCTTCTTGAATACATAACTTTTGTGTGTTTGTGGGTGTATGTATTAATTCAAACTTTGGCTTTTTAACTTTGTAACATTTTTATGAAATTTGAAAGAACTGCACATTTAAAAAGATTATATAAGAAAGAATTAATTTTCTCTGTTTTAACAAGTTTTTTACTGTTGTATCCATTGAGATTAATTTCCAGAACTAACTTCATTTCAATATTAAATGAATAATATAATCAATATTTAAATCATAAACTAGATTAAGTTATGATAATTTTAAGAATTAAAACATCAAAATTTTCTTTGGTTTAATTAATGAGGTACTAATAAGTTATAGAATTATGATTTTTCTCTGAAATATTTAAGGATAAAAACAGTGCATACTCTGTATAAATCTTTCATGATATTTTCCTCATTTAAAGTCTTTGACTTCAAAATTTCTGAATTATAAGTTGTGTCTTTGTGTTAGAAACTTGAAAGTTGCAAATTTTTTTCATATCAAATCATTAAAATTGATATTTCTATCAAATTTTAAGTTAATAACTTTAATCAAAATTGATTTTCAGTTCTTGTTTTGAGTTAACTATGTGCATATTCAAAACTATGTTTGTTTCTTTTTGGTATTTTATGGAAGCCAAATCTTGTTAATCTTCTTAATTGGGAATATTTTTGATAACAGCTGAGATTAACAGGATTTTACTTTTGTAACAAGTAGTACAGAAACACATATTCAAAAAGCTTCTAACTTTATTGTACAAAAATATATAATCCAAAAATGGTTTACACATTTAATTCAAGATATTTTTCATGTGCAACTAAATACTTCTACCAATGCTACAGAAAATAGTCCTGAAAGTTATTTTTCTTAACTTCCATTATATCAACACATTTTTCATGTCATTAAGATTTGTGGGGAGAAGAAAAATACAACAATGACTTATTGGCTTCCAAAATTTGATTAATGTAGTTAAATTGTCAACAAACTAAATAAAAAATTTTCTACCTTAGTTGTTGCAATGTTTTATAGGATGATAATTTTGAAAAATTTTTGAAGTATTTACATATCAATTTACAAATGCTGTTGCTTTAAAACAAATTTATTATTTCTTTAAATTTAAATGTTTAAACTTAACTTTATGATTAAATTTTTAGGATTTATTTGTTGAGAATATTGTATATAAAATATATATCAAATATATATGACGCTGATCAAAAATTTCCAGGACAGAATTGTGAAAAAAAAAACAAAAGCAATTACCAGCCATTAGAAATTCTCCTTTAAAGTAAGACCCTCCAGATTTTCTGCAGCAATTGTAGTGATCCTTCCACTTTTTCATGCAAGTCTGAGAGGCTTTTTTGGGAATGGCTTGCCATTGTTATTTCATTTTAATTTGTATTTCTGTGATGCCTGATATCTTTTTTCCTTCCGGGAGCTTTTGAGCCTGGGAAAGCAGTAGTAGTCATGGGGCCAAATCTTGTGAGATTAAGGTAGGTTGGTGGGAACTACATGGATGTCATGCTTTGCCAAAAATTCTATGGCACTTGGCTTCATGGCATGGCACTTTGTCATGGTGCAGAAATCAGTTACCAGAAGACCATTTTTAGCCCACCAGTAACTGAATGGATAAAACCACAAAGCATTGATAGTTGGTTGTGAGTTCATGATTTGCCACATGGAGTTTTCTGGGTTTTTTTTTGGTTTGTAATATCTAAATAAGGACCATTTTTTCATAGTCCTCTTGAGAGAGGTCTCCTGGAAGGACTTTCTATGGGCAAAATGGTCCCTATTTAGCCAATTTGTCAAATACAAGCAACAACAAAAAAAAGACCATTATAAGAGTATTTACAACAAAGGCATCTCTAAGGCACTGCAGAACTGTCCAGAGAAACTGATGATCAACAATCTCATCGATTTATGTCACTGATCAACCCATGGGTCATCATCAATTGATGTGCAGCTATTTTTTATATGTGAATATTACTCAAATGTTTTGGACCAACTGAATGCTGTTTCCAAATGATTGTTGAAACATTTCACACATTTCAGTGATTATGTTGCTAATTTTCCATCAAAACTTGATGCAAACATGTTACTTGTTCAACTCATCTATTTTACAGCACAACAGAGAGAAACACATGTCTGCACTGTAGCTTAATTCACTGAAAATTGAGTCATGCTACCACCTATTATTCTAACATATGGCATCAGGAGATATAGTCAAATATCTTCCATAGTTGTTACATTGTTACTATTCATAGTTTCTCTATAAAAAATTCTGTCCCAGATACTTTGATCAGCCCTTGTACAGATTGAAAATGAAGGAAAAAGATTGAAGTAGAAGAAAAATAAGATGATATATTTTATCTTAATAAGATCATAAAAATTACTCTTAAAACTAGAATTATCTATTCCAATAGGAAAATTTTTTCTCTGGATTGTAATTGAAATTAAAATTGAAGACAGTCTGTCAGAGAACATTCATCATTTATCCATTTTAACTGTTCTGGAATACAGCTTTTGATAACTGGCCTTTCTTTGTAGGTTGCTTTGGTTGCCAAAATTTAAAAAATTTCTTTCAAAAACAATGGAAAAAAATTTAACTAAAAACAAACAATTTTTAAATTGGAGCTGGTAACAACACAGATATCTTTCCTTTCCATCCATGCCATATTGAAACTAAATTATTACTTGGACTTTTTATATAATGAGTTTCTGCTATTCTTTTATTATTTTTAAAGAAAATGTTTTTTAAATTTTGGCAACCAAAGCAGTCTACAAAGAAAGGTTGGATGTCAAAAGCTGAATTCCAGAACAACGAAGATGAGTAAATGGTGACTGTTCTCATACAAATGTAGTCTTTAGGATTTTATTTTAAAAATTTTTATGGAATTTTACTACCAGATGATGTCTTTCTCCATATGCAAACTATTAGAAACACTTCTTGTCAATGCTCAAGGTTAAACATTTCTTAATGCTCTTTGCATTAAGAAATGTTTCAGTAGAACTATTTCAATCACCTTCTTGATGAAAGAGTGACTTTATCTGAATTTTGTCAAATTTAAATCACACTGTAAAACCCTTTTACATAAGATATTAAGCATAAATGTTTGTTTTATTTTGTTGTATTTTAAAAGAATCTTATTATTTGGGAGATGGTATTAGTAGGACACTTTGTGACTTTACATTAAAATTTGTAAAAATAAATATGTGAATTACATAATTTAACTATTCTATTTTTTTGAACAACTTGATATCACAAATCACATATAAGAAGCAATGTCCATAGGATTTTTGAGCTTCTATCTCATCTTCAAGAGTATGTAAATACAAGAACTCCTCAGATTCCATTCAGATCTTTAAACTTTTTCAAAATTTAAATCAATCTCCAACTCCCTAACCAAATTGTATTTCATGAGCAGATGAAGTGCTGTGTGCACCTACCAGATAATTCCCTCTCATTGATAATTTTTAATAAAATATTATTATTATTAAATTTATTACATGTACATAATTAAGTTATAAATATACAGGTATCCCTCGTACAACATTGCACTTCTACAACATGGTTTCATTCTAACACAGTTTGAAAATTGGGAATATCTCCCATATAACACTGTTTCTAGTCTCACTCTAACAGTTTGGGAATCCTCCATACATTTTTACAATTTATAAGTATAAACTCTGTTGTTCAATATGTATATATTTTTTTATTCAAGTAAGTATGCATGTTGTCTCAAATTTGTCCATAGATTTTAGAATATTGAAATTTTCAGTTTGTTCTGTGCCTTTCATCAGTTTTACTTTCATGAATACTGATAGGACAGTTTTTTTCTTTCTTGTCCTATCTTTCTTATCAGCCAAGTGTCGTCGTTGTTGCTTTCAGACTTTAGCCATTAAGACTGTCATTATGTTTCTTTTTATAGTTTAATCTTTGTATTTAGTAAAGTTTATTTAAACAATTTTAGATAAGTGTTATTAAACATTTTTTAACCATAGGTAAGTAATGATTCATAAAAATGACAAATGAATAAGATGGTATCTTGGTACTCAAACTTTTCTCAACTCAAACAATTTATATTTCAACAGAATTTCTGGAAAAAATTGCCCAGTACTCAGAGCCGGATTAACCCACTTTGGGGCCCTAGATATTTTCTTCTTATCGGGCCTCCTCTCACATAAGAACACATTTACTTTAGATTCTAGAATTCACAATAACCATATAAAAAGCAATATATTTTTGTTTATTTGTTTATTATATACAATTGTCCAACAAAAAAGTAAACTGTCTTATTTACAAATCTTTTCAAAATAGACAGTTTGACCGGGCCCTTCTAAAAACTGGGCCCTAGACATTTGTCTCATTTGTCTTTGCGATGATCCGGCCCTGTCAGTACTTGACTGAACAATCACAACCCTCTAGAACAAATTTTCAATTAATAACATACTTTTATTTTTTCATACATAAAAAATTATGATAAAAATAAAAGAATGAATTAGTTGCTGATATTTCTGATCAATAACAACAACAAAAAAGCTCAGCAGATGACTATACTTTGTAAAAATAAACGTCCTCATTTAATTAAAATTAATATTAATGCATGATAAAGTACTTTTAATTGTGATTGTTAGTTAATTATCGATTGGAAATAAATTATTGATTGCTTTCATAAACATATTTCTGTTAGTAACAAAAGAGAATAGTATACTTTTGCTAACTTCTGGAACCTAACCCCATGTTTTGCATTAGTCCTTTGTTTTGTATAGCACGGATTTGCATAACACAGCACTTTTTCAGAACATAACTATCATGTTATATGAAGGATACCTGTACTTAAAATGTTGAATATCCAAAAAATGGTTAGGCATTTAATTTATTAATGATTAATAAGTTTTTGTTCATTCATTATAGTATAAATTATACTGAAAATGAATTCATTCATTATTCTCTGATAGAATCAATTTTCAGCATAATTTTACAAATAATATGTAATTCATAAATTCTAGGGCATAATTAACTTTTGGCTTTCCAATATTAGTATTATAAGTTTGTATCACTTTGTGATGTATTTTTATTTTCAAACAACTACACACTGGTTTTTAGTTACCTTATATCTGCGCAGATAAGATGAGGTATAAATTTTCATTAAAGTTTTATTGTTTTAGCATATATCTGTCCTATAAGATGACCCCCAAACTATCAATGGCCTATGAATTTAGTTTAGATCAGCGATCATCATCTGAATAATAACACTGTTAGTGTATACAGAATTATGTCCTATTTGTAATTTTTCGAATGAACAAATTTTATTATCTTTTATCTGGCAGCACTGTCTTGCAATTTTTGCAAACGTTTGCACAGATTCAGGCATTTGGGTAATGACCTTGACTATTCACAAAAATATCGTATGGACTATTTTATTTTGTGGACATACCCTACTCTACTAGTAAATAATTATGGTTTGTCAGTCTTTTAATAATGGTTTTAATTTACAAAAAAAAACTTAGATTGAAATTTATATATATGTCCTATAAGACGACCCCGGATTTTGGAGGTCTTTTTTTATGATTCAACTATCGTCTTATCTGCGCAGATATACACTAGTTTACAATTATTTTGTATTATATTTTCTAGTTTTTGTTATTTTATTCTTTTATCTAAACTATTATGAATATCTGCAAGTATATATTAATTTGAGGACCTTTGTGAAGTTGTTCACAGCTCTGATATCACCAATGAGTTAGTGGTCAATACTCCTAGAGAAACAGATCTATTGATCAGGATCAGGGTGGAGTGGGCATTAGTCCCGACTCTGTTTACATAAAAACTGCTTTATTGGAGTAAAGTTTACACACTTTTTGATGGTATCATTGTTGCACTCTAACAAATGGGCGACTTGGACATAAGTCTTTGATAGTCGATAAGGTTCCTTAAGAGAAAATCACTGGATTATAGTCCATCTTCTGGTAGAGTTCAATCTACTTCAACCAGCTGAGCTGCAGAGATATTTAGTCAGTAACTTCTGAAACTATTCTTCAGCAAAAAGTTTACGACACCAGGATCCAATCAGTCATTCACTTCTTTCAGGGAAATAATTTTGGTAGGTGTGACGATTTCTTTCTCATGGTCAAGAAAAAAAGCAAGCAAACTTAGGGTGGTGTAACACCCTCCCTAAGTTTGTTTGTTTCATGTAGACAGTACAAAGATAGAAGGCATCTGGCTCCTGACATCAGTGGAAACAAGTCAGAAAACAAGGAACAAGGGATTAAGGAACTTTCTGTGAAAAAACTAACAGAACCTTGACTTTTTAGGTTTTTATCCATTCAGTCCCTCGATCACCCACCCCAATTGACATTGATTCCTCATCCACACTCTCCAATTGATCTCTGTTTCCAGGTGTAAATCGAGACCAATTCAGGTTGCAGAAGAGGTTGATCATCAATATTTAGTATGATGTCAAATTCCAATACCAATTAGATTGTTTATCTTAGGAGTTACATTGTTTATTGTTTGTTTATTATTTATTTTACAAAATATTTTTCTTTTATTTTCTAAAAAACAATTAAATTTTGATGAAATTAGTGGGACTTGGACAGTCCAGAACATAAAGTAAAGTAATAAATTTGTGATTGATGACTAACAAATCTGCACCTTAGCTTTAAATATTTTATAATATGGCTTTGTGAAACTGATTTTGAAAATCATATATGAAATCTTCAGATAATGATTGATATTGCAAAACAGTAATGCTGTTTTTGGCACAATTCATGCATTGAATTGTCAGTCACAATTAAATCCTTTCCTTGAACATTATTGTGTAAGCCACTTTGAAATGTAATATCTTTCTCTTCTTGAAAAAACAGTGGAAATACAGAATAATACAAGAATAATACCACAGAATTTTTTAAAGCAGTTTTTTGTAAATATTTTTGAGTATTTTTTTGCCAATGTATTTTTTCTGCATTGCAAGGGTCCAACTAATTGCACTAGTACTTAGATGCTTGAAATAAATTTCAATCTGCTTTAATACATTTTGTATAGCTTAGATCTCCTCAATAGTTTCTTACATATTAATGCATTCTTTCTTTGCTTCTCCACTTCTTTTCTCTAAACAGTTCTGGAATTTATTATGGTTGTCTTCTTGTCTTATACCATTATATCTTCCACCTACATATATAAACTGATTGGTTATCTCTGTTTCTGTTATATACTGTATATATATATATATATAAAACAGAGATAACCAATCAGTTTCAAATAATTTCATCTGAAAATAAAAATATACTCAAAAGCAGTGTGAATTTGTAATTTGTATTACATATATTTATTCACTTAACAAAAGAAAATTTCCATTCAGAAAAAATAATTTTTCTATCTTATATGATATTTTTCTTACAGAATTTTAAAGATTTTTAATTATTTAATTATTATGTATAAACTTCATTTTTTAAGGTGATGGAGATCTTAATCGCAGTAAGGCTATTACTGCTGGGGTTGTCGGTGGAATTCTTTTTTTTATAGCTGCCATTGTCCTTTCTGTATGTGCAGTAAAAATATGCAATAAAAGAAAAAGAAGAAAAGCGGAGAAAGGTAAGTATCTAAATTGAATAGTCATTCAATTTGTTCAGGTTAGTTTTAGAATTATAGATATAAATTTTATGCATTCATATGTTGAATTATTCAATAAGAAAAGCATACTTTGCAAGTAATGTAATAAATTAAATCTATAACCTCTATTAATAACTATACTCTGCAATAAGATATTGTTATTTTTTCAACATAATTTTAATTTTTGATTGTTATATTTAAATTAAGATAAATCTAAAATTTGAAGTAAATTCTTAAATTATGCATAAAGTAATAATAATAACTAATGTAATATAAATATAGGAACCAAACTTTTAATTTAATGCAGAAATGTATTCAAACTTGTTGGTTTATTGTCAGTTAATAAATGGCAGAGAACAAAAAATTTATTTAAAATTAGTAGTTAAGTTTTAGCTAAATGAAAGTATTTTATTAGTGTATAAAAAATAATTTATATAAAAAAAGTTTCATTAAAGTAACGGATTAAAAATAAAAGTGCCAATGAAACAACTACTAGTTAAGTTCTGTTACATTTTCATAACTGTAAATGAGTCAATAATTTAAAAAAAGATCTGATTTCTGTATTATATTATATATAAGTGACTTATTATTTTAGAATAATGGAGTTGGTCTTCTTGAGTAAAGGATTATCTAATTTATATATATGTTACCGCTAAAGCTCGAAATCCGTTAATGTGCGCATTACCTAGCTAATCTGCAGATTAACTAGAGTGATCCGTTAAAGCTGCGAAAATTATTCCATTTCTCAAATTACCTAGGTAATGTTCAGATTATCTAGGTAATCTGCAAATTACCTACTAGGCACTCGGTAAAGTGAAAATAAGATTTTTGCTGGAACAACAGCAACGTTTCTGTACGCTTAAATTAACATAATGTTATTTATTTAATTTTCAATATCTAAAGAATCAAGTTAATA
>NW_019385620.1:145643-171720 GCF_000671375.1 Centruroides sculpturatus | reverse complement strand
ATTAAATATGATTACCAATGCATAGTAAATACTAGAATTTTTCATTAGATTAGCATATATTCTTATTTTTATAAATTTAATTAATAATTAAATAAATAATATATATATATATATATTAGAACATAGAATCTACTGGTTAGGCAAGCATAATGGTTTAAGACTTTTTTCAAGACATAATACAAAATACTATTTCAGTGTTATTCAATTAAATATGATTACCATTTTTTTCCAGCAAAATAACTTTGTCAAAAATGTTCATTTAATTTTTTAATCATTTAATGGTCATCTTCAGGCACAAGATATGCAAACAGATGTTGGGAGTACAATTGATACAACCACATCCAAATGTTTTCAGTGTTAAAAGAAATGGAATTATTAGAAATAAATAAATCTTATGGAAGAATAAATGCATTTTTGCAAAGGACACAGAGGCTCTTGCATATGCATGGAAAGCATAGTCTGAGATAGCTTGACCCCATTTTGTGACATTCCATCATAACACATATGTTAGTAAACACATTGTTTAAAAAATTGTTTTTAGTTTGTTGGTTATCTACATATGTATAAGTATAGTTTTATTTTATTTCTTAATAGTATTATTTATTTACTTTTATTTTAGTTTTATTTTGGTTGTGATATTTACATATCACAATCAAATAGTTTTGTTTTTGTTTTGTTAGTATGCACTTTGTTAGTTTAAAAATTGTAACAGTTCTAGGTAGAACAAAAGTTCCATAATTTAAATTACGATTCAGTTTCAGTGAAAAATGAAAGTTATTATTTTGAAATTTTATTCTATTTTATAACTTTGATATAGAATAAAATAAAATGACCTGAAGACCAATAAATGATGGTTAAAAATGCATAAACTCTATCCTAAACTGGATGTATGCAATATAAGAACGCTTCAAAACCATAATCCAGTTAAAAGAACAAAAAAATTTATTGAAAAACAAAACGTTTTCAACCTTTATAAAAGCCATTCTCAGGTTCTACTAATAGAATGCAAAGTACTATGCATTTGCATTGTATCAGTAGAACCTGAGGATTGCTTTTATAAAGGTTGAAAACGTTTTGTTTTTCAATAAATGTTTTTGCTTTTTTAACTGGATTATAATTTTAAAGTGTTATTATAGATGGTCAAAAACATTCATTCAATTAAATAAAGACATTTTACTGGAATAAAAAAGGTATATTTATTTGTATGCTTGCAATTGTAAATGTTACAAGTAATAAAATCTAATATGCAAATTTGTTATATTATATAGCAATTCTTATATTAGATTTGGTTACAATAGTTTAGCCTATTAGATATATCATTAATTTTCTATTTCTTTTATGAATTTTCAAATTTGTGGATTCAGAATATATACAGTGGGTGATCGGTTAACGAACATAATCCGTTCCAAGACTTTGTTCGCTATCCAAATTGTTCGTTAACCGATTATCTGTTTACCATAGGTTTTAATGGGAATTTAATTAATTTGTTCTGGAGACCCCCAAAAATAAAAAATATATACTTTCTTACTACGTTTATTTATATGTAATAATAAAAATACATACATACACAGTCTTGTGTTTTTATTAGTCATGTTTTTTCCGTTTGAAAGGGTTAAAGAATACATCTAATGTCGATTGCTTTTCTCTCTTCTTCAGGATTTTTCATAAGTAATTAATAGGATTGCAATTGTAGAAATCCCCAAGCCTCAACCTGGTTTGGATGCCATTCTAATACCGTTGTTCTGACATCCTCCCACTTCTTCAAAGGATCTTTAATAACAGATATCGGCATTAATCCTCTTTTTCAAAAGAAAACATATTTCACCGAGTTTCTTGGTGTTCTTCATTCAAGAGTTCTTGGCATTCTTCTGTTATCAGATCCGTTTCAGGTTTCATTATGAACTTTTCAATGATCTTTATTTCTCAGACGTGATTTTTGTTACTCCTTTAGCTGTTTGTATTATACAGTATTTTTCTATTATATACAGTATTATACAGTATTTTTCTTAAATAAGATTGAACTGTGGCCTACTGTAGACCTGTTCACACCATATTGCCCAGCAACATTAGGTATCTTCTGCATACTCTCTATCTTTGCTATTATACTCTCACCTTTCGAAAAGAAAAACAGACGCAAAACTTAACGAGTGCCTACCTGACAGTCTCATGAATACATATAAGAATTGTTTTGTTAGAAAAATAAAAGGCTGGAATTACAAGGGAGAGTTTCAAAGTTCAGAGGAATACTATCCAATCGGTATATACCGGCTTGAGCGTCGATGTCGACGTCTCCTGCACTCCGAAAAGTTTCGAATTGTTGCCCGAAGACAAGGGAAAACCAATCGGTATTCATTATTTTACGTCACTTCTTCTTGTGTTTGTTCTGTGGGGTGTTCGTTATCCGATCATGTGTTCGTTGTCCGAACATAAAAATCTTTCGCGTAAGTGTTCGTTATCCAATCACCCACTGTATATATATTCTGAATCCACAAATTTGAAAATTATATATATGTAGAAAGTGTAAAATTATATATATAAATTTTATGCTTTTTCTTCTACTGAACGGTTAAAATTACATTAAATCACATTTATCAATGTTATTATAATACATAAAATATAAAAATTTAGAAATATGTTTTTAAAATACCTTACTACTTCAGAATATAATTTTGTAATGTTATGATAAATATTTAATTTGATTTTTTTTAATATTTAATATATAATGTTCAATCTTATACAATATTTGAAAGTTCTAATATATAGTTTGATGAAGATATCTTAAATAATAAGTAATGAGTAAGGACTGGATTTTTATGCTGTTAAAACTGCCAGGATTAGGATGATTTCAAAATGCCATTTGTATTGTCATTTTGGAGGCTTTATGAAGACTTTTTGCAGTTTGTGATCAATTTATTGGCCCCAGGAAATGCCACACAAGTAGTTTCACAAGTTCTGTTAAATGCATGTGCTAAACAGGTTATATGGATTATTTTGTTATAAAACACTTTCAGCATACCAATTACTTTGAGCATATGGCTAGAAGCATCAAACACAAAAAAGAAGCATCATATTTTGATGTATGTCATTTATGCATTTCAGAACAGTTTTATTATTGTATTGCTTCTATGAATATGATATGAAGCAAATATATATTTTTAGTTGTTGTTTCTGCAAAATAAAGATGAATGTAAAACATGAAAAAATAAAAGATGAATGCAAGTAACAATAAATGGGAATACAAAAAAATAGATTTGAATACAAACATTGAGGTCAATATGGAATGTGACCTCCTCTAGCATTAGTGCAAGCTTGACAGCATTGAATCATACCTTCAATAAGAAATTGCAAAAACTCAGAAGGCAGCGATAGCCATTCACGCAAAAGAACCTTTTGTGATCCATGCTTAACTTTTTACAAGCAGGATTAGGATGCCTTTAGAAAATTTTCAAAAGGGAAAAAACATGCTATAATAAGCAGAATATTGAAAATATTCTTTTATATTGGAATATGCATTTATGACTTACAAATTTTTGGTCATACAACCTCCAGATTTCCATTTTTCTATTTATTTTAAAGAATATCAACCAAAACTCAAATATGAAATTGCATAAAAATCCAAGCCCTAGTAATGAGTTTCCATTATTTATTACTATTTGCTTTCAAGTTAAATTTATTATTTTGTATTCAGAACTATACAACTCCACAAGTCAAATACTGTAAATATTAAGAATGCTAAGAGTTATGGAATTCTTTGAAACTTTTAATCAAGAGTAAACATTTTTCAAGATATTTCACTTTGGCTCATAAGTTGTTCTGTCTTAAAACACAAATCTTAAGTAATATACTACCTTTGAACATTCGTTTGATAGTACAGTTTGAATAATTTTGTACAGTTATATATAGTACAGTACAGTTTGAATAATTTTGAAAATAGTACAGTTTGAATAATTTTGAAAATCTGTTTTTATTCAAATTGGTTATGTTTTGAAAAAACTGTTCATTATTTGAGTTGTGATCTGAAGATGAGACAAAACATCTTGAAAACATTTAATCTTGATTTGAAAATTTCAATTCTTAACTCTTAGCATTCTTGATATTTACTATTTTTTTCTTTTCTGTATTTGGAATATTGAATATATAAATATAAAAAGTGATTATTGATTACTCTATTAATTTATTTTAATTGTCTGTGGATGAAAATAATAATTCTTTGATCTCAGTTGTTCTAATGTATGTTATGGTTAAAATTATTGTTATAATGTTTTTTCATACTAGTCTAAAATATACAGGTTGAGGCATTTAACCCAAAAAAGTGAAATACATGTATTACTCATATAACATAGTAGTTATCAATACATTCTAAGTGCTATTCCATGTGAATTCATGCTATACAAAACAAAGGATTAATTCAAAGCATAGGATTATGTTGCAGAAGTTAGTAACAAAAAAGAATAGTATACTTTTGCTAAGAGAAATATGTTTATTAAAGTGATTAATTTTATTTCCAATCAATAATTAATTAATGACCACAATTAAAAGTACTGTATGACACATTAGTATTAATTTTAGTTAAATAAGGGCATTTTCTTTTTACAAAGTATCATCGTTATCTCAGCTTTATCGATGTTTATAAGAAGTATCAGCAACCTTTTTATATTTTTATTTTTATAATAAAAATTTTTTATGGATGACAAAATAAAAATTTGTTCTTGAGAGTCATGTTTCTTCAGTCAAGTACCGAGCGACTTTTTTCCAGAATTTGTGTTTGAATACCAAATTGTTCAAGTACTGAGATACTGCATATTTCTTTTATCATTTTACAAATGATTACTTACCTACAGTTAAAAGAACTTACCTAAAAATGTTTAAATAAACTTTACTAAATACAAAAACTAATCTATAAAAACAAAACACAGTAGGTCTTAAAGGCTAAAGTCTGAAAGCAATGATGACAACATCTTGTTGACAGAAAAGTTAGTGCAATTTTTTTCTTCCTTGTCCTATCAGTTTTCTCTAAAGTCAACCTGATGAAAAACAAAAAAGTAATTTGAAAATTTCAATATTCTAAAATCTACAGCAATTTAAGACAACATGCATGCTTACTTGAATAAAAAAAAAAAATATTGAATAACAGAATTTACATTTAAAAATTGTGAAATTTTGTACAGGGGATTTCCAAAATTGTGTTAGAGTGAAACTGGAAGTTGTGTTGTATGGCAGATGTCCCCAATTTTCAAACCATGTTGTAGAAGTATAATGTTGTACAAGGGATATACTTTCTGTCATCTCAACACTTGCCTCAGTGAAACAACCTTCCACCAGTGCCAAAAAAAGAGATGATACCTGTATCTTCAAAATGAAGCATTGCAGAGGAAAATGTTTAAAATAAAATACATTTCTTTGGAAGTGGAAGAGTAACAAGTTTGTTTATTTTTTTATTTTGAGCATGTTTTCAAGATCATATTAAAATCAACTTATTTTTTTCAAATGAAAACCTATACTTTTTTGTAGTTAGCTAAATCTATATGTGAAATAACAAATAACTTTTGCCTGAAAGATTTGTCTTTGTTAGGTTAATTTACTCATTAAAATTGAATTTTTATATATTGTCAATAAAAGTATTAATTTATACTTTAGAAAGAGAAATGTTCATAGCTTTCCTTTAAAATTTAAATGTTGTCAAAAGTAAACAATAAACAGAAAAATCTTTCAGTCAAAAGTTATTTGTTATTTCATGTAGATTTGGCTCCTACTACTAAAAGTATAGGCTTTTAATTGAAAATAACAAGTTGGATAACAAGTTGGCCTTGATATGACCTTAAAAACATGCTCAAAATTTTAAAAAATATGTTCACTTCAATACAAATACATTTTATTTTAAACATTTTTCTCTGCAGAGCTTTGTTTTGGAGATTTCATTTTTTCAAGTTAAATGCTTCACCCTCTACATTGATATGTTCCATTTCAATAATTTTTAGTGATTCAGAATATTCACTAGTGAAATTAAATTATTTTTTATTGCTTGTTTTGATACATTTTCATTCAATATTCTATCAAAATATTTTTAAATATATTTGTTTTACTCTTGCTTTTTTACTTTTTTCATCTGGATCTAGAGTTATTGATGTTTGAATTAGTTTCACAAAGACTGATCATTAAACACATTAAATCACATAAAATATGCTATGCTAAAATTTATATCAATTCATGCAAATAAGTTTTTACTTATTATTTAGCAAAGTTAGTGTTTAAGTCTATTGAACATCACCTTTAATGATTTAACATAAAAGTGTATATTAACATTAAATAACAACGAAAATGTATAAATAAAGTCAAAGATGAAGTACAAAAATTAAAAATATTAATACATTATTACATAAAGATTTTGTTGACAGTATATAACAATTGTTAATCATTAGGTCTGTTTGACTGTAGCAATATATCTACACCAATGAAAGTAACATTAGAACAATTGTTACCATAAGAGTGTTATTTTCATCCATAGATAATTAAATTAATACAGATTGTTTTGTTCTCATGTTATAAGGAATACTTAATTTTCATTTCTCAATTGTACATTCAATATTCCAAATACAAAATAATACTATAATTTAATTTGAATACAGTTTAAAGCAAAAAACTTTAGTTACTTTCTCTCATCTTAAGTTTAATGAGTATAACCATTATCTGCATACATTACATGTCCAACAATATGAAAATGTTTGCTTACAAGTTCAAGTAGCATCAAAGTATCAAATTTATTGGTAAAATTATCTGACAAATTTCATGCATTCATAAAATACGGATTAAATCTAAATTTTTTCAGCTAATTTTAATCAAATAGAAACTAGGAGAATACTCCTCTATATTTCAAAATCTTTGTGTGCCCATTCTTTATACAGTGGTGCCTCGTATAACGTACTTAATCCATTCCAGGTGCACGTCCGTTAAGTGAAAAGTCCGTTATATGAAATGCATTTTACCATAGAAATACATGTTAAAACATATAATTCGTTCTGCAGCATAAAATAATCGTACTGTACCATTAAAAAAAATGAAAATGGAGCAGTCACCAATTATGCCAGGTAGTCAGATGTTGTGAGGAGGAGGTGGAGGAACACTTTCTTCACATATTCATACAGATACAGTCTTTTTACACATTGCAGCAGATCTCTATTTATTGTTTTTTAATTGGAGTCAGTTTTTTAACCGGGGCTTGCAGGGTCAACTCCTCTTGTTCCATTCTTTGTTTTTTGGCAGCTGACTTCTTGAAAAACATATCCAAGGTGGTTTGTTTCTCTCTCTTCTTCAACACCTGACAGGTGTTGAAGAAGAGAGTGTCATTGTAGAGATCATTGGTCCTGTTGGCCTCAGCTCTGTTTGGATAATGAGTGTTGATAAACTCCTGAACCTCTCCCCATTTGACAAGGAAGTTTTTGTCAACTTTCCCTCCTTCTGATGATTTCTTGCTTTGTTTCAATTGAAAACACCTTTCTGTTTTTTTAGAAGCCATGATTTGGACAACACTCGAATAAATGTAAATACCCTGCACTGAGGTGATGTACGTAATATATACAAGGGAGCAAGCCGAACCCAACGGGAGCTCTGTACTTCAGATATACTAATAATATATTCTAATAATACTAATATATTATAAAAATAGCAGATTGTCGTTGGCAATGGCAAAAGAGTGGAAACATCATTCGCACTTGTTCGCAGTAAGACCGTTGTTCGTCTCACGTAACTGTCGAACGGAAAGTCCGTTGTTCGAAGCCAGTCCGTTGCTCGAGTCACATAACGGCCAAACAGAAAGTCCGTTGTTCGCAATATCCGTTATTCGAGGCGTACGTTATACGAGGCACCACTGTATTATATAATTATCTCATTGCTCCAAAGAAATAATTGGGTTTAACTCAATCCAGTTATTATTTAATTCTTCTATATCCTTGTTAAAGTGCATGTATAATATATTAAATAATTATATCCAAATTAATTATTTGAAAATATTTTATTTTTGCTTTCCCTCCTGTTTAATTTCCAATTTTCAAACTAAACATTGCTACTATAAAAGTAATTGATAATTTTAAATTTCATTATCAGTGAAAATTCTTTTTTTAAAGTTATTCTTTTTATTTCTCTAATATACGATTTTCTTCTTTCTATCAGTCACAATCTAAGTGTATAAGAATGAAATCTGATATCTTTTTTATGCCGTCATTCAATGACAATTTAACATAACATTTAAATTCAACATTTAATTATTTTATCAAAAATTAAGGAATCTTTTAAATAACATTTATCTTTTATAATATTTGATGAATTTACAATATGAATTATATCTAATTTTATTAATTAATGTGAAATTCAAAATTAAATTATATCAGACAACTAATGTATTTATCTGAATGTCATATTAACATTTAATTCAATATTTTTAAAACTAAATCAACTGAAAAAAATAATTCACTAACTATTATCAAAGCATTTAGAGATAATTTTTAGCAAAAATGTATGAATATAAGAAATCTGAGATTCTCATGACAAAATTTTTAGAAGCTCAAAGTAAAAGAAATAGAAATAGATTTGAAGAAATTTTCTTCTGAATCTATAAGGAAATCTATGCATGCAGTCAGTGAAGAGACATACATAACCCGAGAACAAAGAGGGGATATTCACACTTTGTCACACTTCAGGACCCACTCTCACCACATCTTTTCTTCTCACTTGCCAAACAAAAAAGTGATGTTTCTGTCCTATAGACCTGCACAAGGGTTCTTCTAGATCTGGGTCCTTCTAATATCATCGAGCCCTTGGGGCTTAGATTCTATTACTTGATCATCCCAACTGCAATAAACTGATTTGGATAGGGAGATAAAAGGTTGACTATGGACTAAACCATGTGATCTTAAGACCACAGTAGTCAATTATTAGTTAGCAAAATTATATATAATATAATATTTCCAAGTATGTGTATATATATTATGTTTTTATTTTGCAGCAAAGCGGGACAAACATTATTTATATATATATTTTTTTTTAATTTAAATGAGGACAAATCATACAAAATTAAATTCTAATATNTTTATTACTTTAGCTTTATTTTATGTTAGCTACTGAGATTATCAACAGATAGTTGAAATACATCATACATGTTTATTAGTAGTCAGTCACTTTATTATTTAGGAAATTTGATTTTTTTTTTAAAAATATACAATGGGGTAGAAACAATCTTTAAAAACAATAAAAACTTAATAATAGCTCAATTAATTACAGCAATTGTTTGGCTTAGTATCAATAAAAACTGAAATTTTAAAATTGTTGGTTTGTTTTACTTCTCGACTGCCTTTTGACAGAGACAAACAACTAAGGAAACTCGGAGCAGAAAAACATTCTTTTTATTTTTTAAAAGAAACTATGCATTTTGGATGGTTTTACAAAAAATTCTTTTACACTCCTCTTCAGGCTGTAAAAGCATAAAAATATACAATCTTAAAATTTACTTAAAAATCAAAGATTGTATATTTTTATGTTTTTACAGCCTGAAGAGGGTGTAAAAGAACTCTGTAAAACTGCCCAAAATTGCATAGCTTATTTTGAAAAATAAAAATATTTCTCCGCTCTGAGTTTCCTTAGTTTTTTGTCTCTAATAAAAGGTAGTCAAGAAATAAAGCAAACCAACGGTTTTAAGGTTTTAGTTTTTGTTTTTAAAATTTAATTTTTGCAGTATTTTTTTTAAATAAATTTTTATGAAATAAGTTTTTAAGTAGCATATAAATAATACAGTTCATTCCTGTCCCGTGGCTGATGCAAGAAATGGTGGACATTCTCATGGGGGAAGCCCTGTGCCACTAAAGAAGTAATTATATAGTGTATTTTAAGAATTTTATATTTTGTATTTCATTTGAAATGAATACAAATATTTTAAAATAGTTACATTATAGTTTCATTTATTACAAGTTGAAAAATTTTGAATCTAAATATATGTAACTTTTTACAGGATAAATATTTTTTATTACTCAGGTGCAGTATATAAGTGGGAAAACTTACGGATTTTTTAAGAATTAATTTAAAAATTTAAATGTAGAAGTATCATAAAAATTGATGTGTTACATAAAATGAAAATTTGTATAAAAAACTTAACAGAGTAATTAAAAAGTCTCTGTATATAATCCAGATCATCCAAAGAGACAACTGCACATAACATTACATATGTTAACATAAGTTTGCCATGAGTGAGAGAAAAGCATTCACATATATTCTGTGACACCATAACGCATAATGTGAACAATTTGCTCATATAGGAAGACTTTTGAATCACTCTGTAGTGTGGCTATTTTTTCTTGTTATTTTATTACTAAGGATAATGTATTCTTATATTTACTTTAATTTTATCTCATTTATCTAAATATATACATTACCTATACAATATTAGGATGAATTTTATCATAATGTAATATTATATTTTAATATTAACGATTCAGTTAAAACTATTTATTATTTTTGGTAAACGTTAAAAATCTTTATTATCATATTATAAATATTTGATTATATTTATTATATTTTAGAACTATTTTCTTAACAAATAGACTTTTGATGAATTTGTATTGTCTTGATCTGTTTTGTATATTAATATAAAATTATATTTTGATATTTTCAGTATTATTGATTAGATTTTTTTATGTTCTTATCAATAACAGGCTAGAGTAGAAAACAAAATTCTGATATTGAAATGTATTTATTAGATCAGTAGTGCACTAGTTACTTAGCTAAAAATATATGATTGGTAGAAAAATAACATTTTCTTGGACTTGAATGATAGTTGAACAGTATCTTAATAAAATAAATTAGATATTTGTATGTAATTAGATTCACTAGAAAAAGAATGTGTACTTTTGATTCTTATAATAATAATCTCTGCCTTAAAAATTAAAAACAAGTGTATGTACACTGCTTTAGATGTGATCTGTTTATATATATCTAAAACAAAATGCTGATCAAAAAAGAACTGCTCAGTTTCAAGAACTCCTCATTAAAGATGTGGATAAAGATTTTACTTAGAATTGGATATTTTTTCTGGATTGATCATAGTTTTTTTATGGGTGAAAGTGATTTATTTACGTTTTGAGATAAACAATAAGATTTTGGTGTTACTGGTTATCAGTAGTCGATAACTGGTGTAAAAGAATGCAAAACAAATACATTACATTGTATTTTTTTAGCACAAACCATTGAAATATACAGAATACATAGATTATCCAGTGTATAATGTTAACTGTGTAATAACAATATGCACACACACAGCCAATTATTTTACTTCAACTCAAACATTTTTGACATTACATAACGTTGTCTTCGGGATTTCGAATACCAAAGAAGACATTATGTAATGTCAAAAACATTTTAAGTTGAAGTAAAATAATTGTTTTTTGTGTGTGTATAATATATTACTACATAGTTAACACCATACACTGGATTACCTCTCTATTCTACATTACATTACATTTTTTATTACTTTAGCTTTATTTTATGTTAGCTACTGAGATTATCAACAGATAGTTGAAATACATCATACATGTTTATTAGTAGTCAGTCACTTTATTATTTAGGAAATTTGATTTTTTTTTTAAAAATATACAATGGGGTAGAAACAATCTTTAAAAACAATAAAAACTTAATAATAGCTCGATTAATTACAGCAATTGTTTGGCTTAGTATCAATAAAAACTGAAATTTTAAAATTGTTGGTTTGTTTTACTTCTCGACTGCCTTTTGACAGAGACAAACAACTAAGGAAACTCGGAGCAGAAAAACATTCTTTTTATTTTTTAAAAGAAACTATGCATTTTGGATGGTTTTACAAAAAATTCTTTTACACTCCTCTTCAGGCTGTAAAAACATAAAAATATACAATCTTAAAATTTACTTAAAAATCAAAGATTGTATATTTTTATGTTTTTACAGCCTGAAGAGGGTGTAAAAGAACTCTGTAAAACTGCCCAAAATTGCATAGCTTATTTTGAAAAATAAAAATATTTCTCCGCTCTGAGTTTCCTTAGTTTTTTGTCTCTAATAAAAGGTAGTCAAGAAATAAAGCAAACCAACGGTTTTAAGGTTTTAGTTTTTGTTTTTAAAATTTAATTTTTGCAGTATTTTTTTTAAATAAATTTTTATGAAATAAGTTTTTAAGTAGCATATAAATAATACAGTTCATTCATCATCAAGATAATTAAAATTGTATCTAAAATTATCAAATTATTTCAAATTGTCACTGAGGAAATATTTTAACTCTAAATATTTATTTCTTGCTATTCATTACAATAACAATATAGAATAGTTGCAAGGAATTGTAATTTATGAAAATTATTTTACATAAAATTGCATAATTCTGTCAATAAAAATTAAATATCTGTCAATATAAGATTATTCATTAACAGCACATTATATGACAAGTGCTTTAAGTGCAAGGAAGAATTTAACAAAAGTTCAAATTTAGTATTTTAGTATTGTTGTCACAAGAATGGAAAATATTTTTAACTTTTTTACATTTCTATACAAAATATTACAAACGAATACTATGAAATGCTATATTAAAATAATAATTAATTAAATTTTCATCTGTATTTTAACTATCAGCTTAATTAGAATTTTGACTTTAACATGACTTTTATCATTGAATTTTCATTAAGAGCTTTTAAGATTATTCTGTAATAAAGTAATCTTAGCTACATTTACTTATTATATTACCTCTAAGTTGAAGAAGTCAGGTTATGCCCTAAATTTTATCTATAATAGATAAAATTCAGGGCAAGTAAGATTCAAGGCTTCAAGTAAGATTTCATAATTCATTAACATTATCATAAACATTACATTTAAGGTTTCTTTATTTATTCTCCAGTAGATGCTTATTAATATTTTGATATTAAATATATTCTGTTATAAAATGTTCATTTTGAGTTTTTTATTTTGTTTTTAATATATTTTTAGAATAATTAACTAAAAACAAATTATTGTTATTCATAATGATATTGCAAAACTACATTACTTACTGGTATAACATTAAGAAGTGATTCCTGTTAATGGACTTCTTCCATGGAATAAAATTATTCTAGAATAAATTAATTTATGACAATTTTAATTTATTACTATTCTGTAATTGAAATTTTTGAATAAATATAATTTTTTTTTCTAATTATATTCACTTAATAGTTAGTTTCTATTCAAGTTAATTAGCTTTTGTTTTTCTTGAACTAATTTTGAAAAGGTATACAAATATGAATAAAATTAGTCATCAGTGGCAGATAATGCCATTTTGATAGAAGATATATCATTGTATTGTATTAATAAATACTTTTTTGATGGATTTTTTTTTCATAGTTAAATGAAAAAATTAATTTATCTTCAAATAAATCATTTTGTTTGTAATTTCCTTCTTTCTAAAACAAAGTTGAATGTAAGCATTTTTCTTCTATCCTTAGTAAAGTTTGTGTCTTAATTAATTTTGTGATATGAATATTTAACCAATTTCTCAAAAGTCCAACTCTGAGATTGAATGATGTTCTTAATAATAATAATATCATCAAACTTATATAGATCTGTGAATCATACAGAACTTAAAAAACTCTTCAAAGAAAAATATATAAACCGTTTAAAATCTATATTAAAAACAAAACTCAATGCCCACAATGCAATACTGGCAATAAATACATGAGCAACATCAACGCTTACATACACATTTGGCATCTTAAAATGGAATGATACAGATTTGGAAGACCTAAATAGTTGTACAAGAAGAATGACGACAAAATATTATAAACACCATCCTAAAAGCTGTGTGGATAGATTATATATGCCAAGATATGAAGGCAGACGACGATTCATTGACATAAAATATTTGGCTTATTCACAAATTGAAAAACTATGAAAACATTTCATAGAAAGGAACAATGAATTACACAAAGTAATTGCTCAACTAGATGATAAAATAATCGTGCTAAATTTAGCTGGAAATGTCACCAAAATCAAAATCTCAACAGAGAACAGATGTAATAAATGGCTTGAAATGCCACTATATGGTCAATTTCCACATTTATTGCATGACACAATAATTGATATTGAAAACTCTACATTATGGCTGTGCAAATCAAACATCCATGCCAAAACTGAAGACTTTGTGTGCCATTCAAGATTATTCAATAACAACAAAATATTACAAAAAATTATATTGAAAGAAAATATTGATGGCAAATATCGAGCATGCAAATCAGCCAATGAAACAATTTAACATATTATTTCTGGATGCCATGCACTTGTCCCAACAGAATATACTACAAGACATGATAAATTATTTTACTAATTTGATTAACAACTTGCCAAAAAATTCAAACTTCTTAGTAATATGGCACCTTACTAGAAATTCAACCCACTTCCAGTGATTGAAAACAAATCAGCAATATAGTACTGGGATAAACAACTAATAACAAACAAATCAATTGATTATAATAAATCTGACATTGTTCTTGTTGATAAAATTTCAAGGAAAACTGATTCTCAAATATCAGTCACTGAGAAATGAAGTTCAACTTTGGAAGCAAAAGGAAGTACTAATAATACCAATAATTATATCAGTGGCAGCTCTAATTCTGAAAACGATAACTGAGCACCTAAAGAAACTGCCATTAACTGTTGACTTCATACAGAAATGCAGAAGGTTGTTGTTTTGCATGCATGCCACATCACTTGCAGATTCCTCAACCTCAGTCAACAATAAGAAAACAAGGGCTTGGTTTTCAATAACCTGCCAAAATTACCAGTTGAACTGTGAAAAACAGACTTATAATAATAATAAAATAAATTTTTATTATTGAAATATCGAATTAATATTCTTCTCAAAATGACTATTTATTAATTATTCATTCATTATAAATTTTCATTTTTTGTATTTTAAATCTCTTTTTCCCCAGTCAGACTTATAATATTATCAAGATAGTTGAATTTTGTTATATTATACAAATATTTTTCAAATTAATGAATTATTACAACAAATTGTTCAATTATTACAGTAAAAAGTAATTAAAAATAATAATAATTAAGTAATGTTGATATGTTAATATTATTGATAAATTAATGACTGTTTATCATCTTAGACAGAATTGTCATCTGTCATTAACTTTAATAATAAAACAGTTGATGTATCTAGAGAAACAGTTTGTTCAGAATAAAGCTTAAACATTTAGCTTTCATTAGTAATTAATTACATCTATTGCTGGTGATGAAATTTATGACTACTTTATGTCTATCTTTGCTGTTTATGCATTAATGTAATCTTTACTGATTTTGTTATTCATGTTCGAATTAATATTCTTTTTATCTTAAATGAATTCCAATAGACTGATGATTATGTATGCAAGACAAGTGAATTTTAGAGCCAGAATATTGTTATCTTAAGATTATTGCCATATTCTTAAAACAACAATGTTCTGGTATTACACAACATTACATTCCTGATTATAATCTGGATTTATCATAATCAGGATCCATTAATTAATTATTTTTGAGGATGAGAACAGATACTTATTGACAGTTATTAGATAAATTATTTTTTTATTTCTCACTTTATTGTCCTGTGAACTTGTTTATCATGTAAAGTCTTAATGTAATTATTTTTCGTACATTTTAAGAATTAAAATGTCATACTTGCTTTATAAGCTCTTAGAAAAAATGTATTCATTATACTAAAAATATAACTTCTAAAAGCTTACAAGTATGATATTATTTGATTTTAAAATGTGCACTATAGCTAAAAAGTAAAATTAATTAATTATAATATTGAATTTAATTGAATGAAAATTTTTCACTTATTTACAAAAGTCATTTCTTAATTAAAAGAAAGGAAAGAAAAAAAAATTTTTATATTTTTAGAACACATTCCTGCAGTTGTGCATCATCTCCTGCATTGAATATGATCACAAGAGAAGGATCAGACCAATCAGGGTTAGTTTCTTAAAAATTATTTTTCAACCTTTATAAATAGTAAAAAAAATATATTGCCACAATTGATAGAATAACAAATATTTGAAAATAAATATAATTATGAATCATTCTCGAGCACTTGATGCTCATATATTGAATAATTTGGATTAATTCAGGTAAAAAGAATGTAATTTTTGTCTAGGTAAATTTGATAGTAAAATTATTAAAAATTATGAAATTATCTAATTTTAATTTGACAAAAAAAAATTATATTTAAAATTTGAAAATAGTTTGGAAAATTTTTTCTTTTTTTAAATTAAAATAATAATATACAATATATAATAGTCTTAGTGAGTTAAATATATACTTATTATGATATAATTTAATATGATATTTATCTTTAGTTTGTATGTTTTTAAAGATAATTTGAGGTATCATGCTTTATGTACTGGTCAACCAAGCTTTTCTGCCACTTGCTACTAGAATAGCTATAGCTGGAAAAAAGAGTTTAATTCTGCATTTTATACAGAATTCTGCACCTTAAGCTTTAATGCATGAATATTATCTTGTCTGCTATCAACAAATAATAACACAATAATTTCTTTATAAGAATATTTGCACTTTTCATTGTAGACTGAAAACACGATCAGTTTTAATATATTTAATAGGAATTATTATAAATGTTGACATATTTTACTCGAATGTTTTTGCACAGTTTTTTTATTTTCACATAAATGCATTCAGTTTGTGCCATTCAAGATTATTCAATAACAACAAAATATTACAAACGAATACTATGAAATGCTATATTAAAATAATAATTAATTAAATTTTCATCTGTATTTTAACTATCAGCTTAATTAGAATTTTGACTTTAACATGACTTTTATCATTGAATTTTCATTAAGAGCTTTTAAGATTATTCTGTAATAAAGTAATCTTAGCTACATTTACTTATTATATTACCTCTAAGTTGAAGAAGTCAGGTTATGCCCTAAATTTTATCTATAATAGATAAAATTCAGGGCAAGTAAGATTCAAGGCTTCAAGTAAGATTTCATAATTCATTAACATTATCATAAACATTACATTTAAGGTTTCTTTATTTATTCTCCAGTAGATGCTTATTAATATTTTGATATTAAATATATTCTGTTATAAAATGTTCATTTTGAGTTTTTTATTTTGTTTTTAATATATTTTTAGAATAATTAACTAAAAACAAATTATTGTTATTCATAATGATATTGCAAAACTACATTACTTACTGGTATAACATTAAGAAGTGATTCCTGTTAATGGACTTCTTCCATGGAATAAAATTATTCTAGAATAAATTAATTTATGACAATTTTAATTTATTACTATTCTGTAATTGAAATTTTTGAATAAATATAATTTTTTTTTCTAATTATATTCACTTAATAGTTAGTTTCTATTCAAGTTAATTAGCTTTTGTTTTTCTTGAACTAATTTTGAAAAGGTATACAAATATGAATAAAATTAGTCATCAGTGGCAGATAATGCCATTTTGATAGAAGATATATCATTGTATTGTATTAATAAATACTTTTTTGATGGATTTTTTTTTTCATAGTTAAATGAAAAAATTAATTTATCTTCAAATAAATCATTTTGTTTGTAATTTCCTTCTTTCTAAAACAAAGTTGAATGTAAGCATTTTTCTTCTATCCTTAGTAAAGTTTGTGTCTTAATTAATTTTGTGATATGAATATTTAACCAATTTCTCAAAAGTCCAACTCTGAGATTGAATGATGTTCTTAATAATAATAATATCATCANATATTTCAACTACCTTTTAAGGTATTATTACTAATTTAATTATAATAAAAGTTATTTCACTTCCAATTATTTTCAATTTTAAATTCTACCTTTTCATTTTCAGTTTTGAGATGCTGTAGAATAAAAACTAGCGGCTTTCATATTTTTAGACAGTTTTTAAGAAATTGTTTTTTTATCAATAGTTTATTATAATTATACTATCTATTATTTTTTAGTAAATTGCGATACTAAATTATTGATATTATATATGTATGTATAAATCTCAGACAAAATTTATTTTATATGGCATTAAGCAGAAAACATTTTATTTCATAATTTCAAATACAGAAAAAATTGCTTTGTAATAATATTTTACTAATTATTATAAATTTATAATAATTTCATATAATAGGGAAAAGTAATATGCAGACAAATTAATTTTTATATACAAAATGACAATAAATATTTACAATAAACTCTCCTCCAATATGCATAACATTTTTTATACAAATCATATATTCAGTGTATACACATTGGTTGATGATATGAGATGATAACAAGAAGAATCAATATATAGAGGAAAACAACTGTAATATAATAACGTTAAAATTGTGCAAATGTGTATAACTTAATTTTATTTGTCATTACTAAATTTTCTATTTTTTATTGTGGGATTTATGACATTAATTATGTATAACATATTCATATAAACATATAATAAACTATAATTTAATTAATTAATTATTGGCTTAATTCTAGCCCAAAAATAATCCATATTTTAGATAGATTTGGCTATTATAGGTAATGTTTTTTGGGACAAAATTAGCATTACCTTAAAATAATTAAATAATTACTAATCTATTCTTTTTTGAAGTTCAAAGTTATTTAGAAGTATCCCTTTCATACCTGAATACTTTTGGAATTATATATAAAATTGCTAATTGATGATAGATGTCTTTTTACTTAAATGTATTAAATGTTTTTTAAGCTTAATTTGGCTCATTTTTAGGAACATACTTAAAAACTCAATGAAACATTTCATTGAGTACATTTAAATAAAAATACCTCTATAATCAATTAGCAATTTTATATATAAGTAAAGGTACGTGATCGAAAATCAACAAAATTATACTTTTGAACTCATTACCATTGAAATTGTAAAATTACCTCTATTTGGATTCACTACCAAGTGAAATTGTAAAATTACCTCTGAAAATGGTAATTTTCAGAGGTAATTTTACAATTTCACTTGATTTATTCTTATTTAACAGTAGAGAGGTTGAGGCGCACGTTTTAAACGTGTAAACGTGTACGTGTGACGTTCGGCGCCGCTTTCCCGTAAGCCTAAAAGTTTGACAATGGTGTTTGGATAGTCGGTGGAATCACGCTCGACAGTCCATACACCATCGTCAAACTTTTAGGCTTACGGGAAAGCGGCGCCGAACGTCACATGTACACGTTTACACGTTTAAAACGTGCACCTCAACCTCTCTAGTAATTTAAATTTTATGAACATCATTTTAAATTATTCTCTTGTTTTTTGTAGTATTCTGTAATGTTTGTAAAATTAAATCTGCTGTCAAACAAGGTTAAATCAAGTGAAAGTTGCAATGACCTATCTGAAGATGGACTATTAATGAATCCAAAAATATTCAGATATGAAAGAATATTTCAAAATGACTTTGAACTCTAAGAAAACAGGAGTTAGTGACTAACAATATTTATTGTCAAATGCTTCTAATGCAGATCTTTCTTTTCTTTTCAATAAGAGACCCAAATATTTTTTTTCAGTAAACTACAGTCTCTTGTTCAGGAACTTCTTTATAGATACTTCATAAAATCTCCACTATATAATTTGCACTGTTTCAAGAATATATAGGCCTATTTATTTAAGTTTTTAAATTTTTTATTGCTCTTTAATGAAATGTATGTCATTTTATAGAGATCATTTTGCCTCTATAATAAACATATTGAAAGTCTTTTTTTCTGCATAATCCTTTGTTTTCATAAAAAACCAAAACAAATTTTACTTTATTTAAAAATCTTACTTAACATAAATACTAATAAGAAGTAAGTTGTCTGGTATGTTGATTCTGCACTTTGATATAAGGAATGTCAAAGTTTTAAAATTCATTGAGTTTTTTTTTTTTTCAAATATATTTTTGCTATCTCTGTTTAGATAACTTTATACATTTTGTAAATGCTTATGATTAACCTTCCTAGTAAGTTTTAAACTGCACAAAATGGCAGTTTTCCATCTTAAGTAAGAATCTTTTCAATCAGATTTATTACAGCAAATGGATTAATTTACTTCTAAAAGAGTAACATCATACATGGATTTTAAAAGAAGTTTAAGTATGTTTGTTGTCTTGATATTTACACATATACTATATTTCAACTACCTTTAAAAAATTTCTTAAATTACACATTTTTTGGCAACAAACTTTTTTCCTGATAATATTATGAATTTTGATTGTGTTTTTTGCTTATCAAGCAGTTTTACTTTCTAATGTCAAAATAGTCATTTTCTTTCTGAGCTTTCTTCAAACACTCCTTTAAATTAGAGAGAAAGTCATTCTTCCACTCTAATTTACTGTAACCAAGACAATTCTTCTACTGATCTTAAATGGTATACTTTTTAAAACAAGGGACTTGTTTTAAAAAGTATACCATTTAAGAGTATACCATTTAAGATCACCATTTAAAAAGTATACCATTTAAGATCACTACTTTCACCATCAAAATTTTTAATAACACATTCATGTGTGCACAATAATTAATTAATAAAAATGATGAAAAATGGCTATTGTATGCAGTTTAAAATTTACTGTGTTTGTTAATAATAAGCATTTATACAATCTATAAAGGTATATAAGGCAAAAAATATACATGAAGAAAATTCTATCTCAAAATGTCAGTCTTTTACACATTGAAATGCAGAATCAATGAATTAAACAACTCAATCATTACCACTTTTTATTAATATTTACATTAATTATGACATTTAAATAAGGTAAAAATCTTTTTTGGCTTTTTATGAAAACAAAGAATATTGCAGGAAAAAGAGTTTTGGTACATTTAATAAGAAGGTGATCTCTATAAAATGGCATCCATTCCATTAAAAAGTGGCATTGGTAATTCTCAATCTTCCCTTATAAGAAATGTCATCATTATACAGGTATACCTCGACTTACATCGTTTCGAGTTACGTCATTCCCGATTATACGTCGTTTGTCAAAAAAGTACATGGAAAAATAAAAGCCAAGTTTAAGTCATTTTATTCGACTTTACGTCTGTCCACCACAAATATTGAAGTCGTAATATCACTAGAAAAGCATTTAAAGCACATCAAATCATATAAAAATATATACGAGTATGTACTGTATTTACAGTACATGCATTCGTAAATTTAGATTACTTTTTTCTGTACTATATTAAAAACTAAAATTTGTTTGTAAGCTTAAAATAGATCCTTATTAACCATATATTATTAAAAATGCATTAATAAATAAAATACAGAACCGGGAATGGTAATTTATGGTTTAGCCTAGTGACAAGTAAATTCGACTTACGTCGTTTTTCGACTTATGTTGTTTTCCTGGAACCAATTACCGACGTAAGGCGAGGTATACCTGTAGTATTGTTCATGGAAACTATTTTTATATTCATTTTAGTCCTTATAACATTTGATCCATTTCTTTACATAAAGCATAAATATTAAAATAACACTAAATTCTGGAGGCCTTAGGGTTTATTCAGAATAAATGTTTTTTGAAAAGTTGTATATCTGATCATCACAAAAAATAACAGGCTGTTTTATGTTCAACTTTAACATATTAACATATACAACAATTCAATTCAATTAATATTGCATAACAATTCACCAGATTTATTGGACTATGTTAAGGCTAATTTAATAATTAGAAATAAATTAATTATTAATTTAAATTTAGAATATTCTGGAAGAAAAGATGATCTGGAATGGAACTCAAATTCACACCACCTGCTTACCAAGCAGATGCATTTCCAGTTACACTATTCAGACTGCTGTCTGATCTTCAGTTTCAGAGATATTAATTAATTTAGATTTAACCATATTAGTCATTCATGGTGCCAACTTGTGCTTTTACCCTTGCATATATATATATATACTGTACATATACAAATATATATACATGCAGATTATTTATCAGGCTACATTTACTTTAATATATCTAATTAAATCATCCTTAAGCCAATAAATACTAATTGGCTTAAGGCATGACAATACTAATTGAATCAATCAGATTTTTGTATATGGTGTGTGTGTGTGTGTGTGTGTGTGTGTGTGTGTGTACAGGGAAATTTATACCATAATAGATATACATTGTATTTCATAAAATGATGTTTTGTCTAAATTACAATATACTCTACAGCTAATATTACATTGTTATTAATATATAAGAAAGAATCAATCAACATTCATTTTATTTAATAATATATCTATTTTTAAGAAGAAATAAATTTGATGAGCAAAAAATAAATGTTGTGATAATAATTTGAACAATTAGTGTTTTTTATGATAAGTGAAGTAAATTAAATTTGATGTATAAAAACAAATAAAAGNCAGCTTTATACACGTAATGAGTTCGTAATTTGTAAAGAAAAGTTACTTTCCATAGATGAGATTTCTTCTCAAGAAATATCGCTGAGAGAAGCAGCTGCAGCTAATTCGAAAAGTGGAGGGCAAGGCTATACACGCTGTCATTGCAAAAGGAAATGTTCCACAAATAAATGCAATTGTAAAACAAGGGACTCTTGTGTAATTCAAAGTGCCATAATGGTTTAAGTTGTTGCAATAAATAAGATTGTGTAACGTTAATCATATAATTTATGTGGAAGTTTATTGTTGTATTATTTTCTTTAATGATTTAGAATGCACTTTTCATTTTAGGTTCGATGGTTTATTTACATGTACTGTTACTTAAGCTTTCTCCTATTTTGACATATTAAAAAGTTGCATCTTTGTCTTAACATAACAAAAATATTTTTATTCAACATTCACCATCAGTGCATGCTGAACGTCGACATTTGCCGGTGTAAGTGAGAAATAATAATTAGCAAATATTTCATACATACACGAAATGACTGTGTGAATGCTGACATTCACCGAAGAATGTTGACATTCTCCAGATATCGGTCATTCACAGTAACATATACATATTTTATTTTATACTTTCAAAACTTTAGCAACATAATAGTGGATATACATCTGATTTTTTAATATAATATATTTGATATAATCAAAAACTCATTACACATTAAATAAATACATTATAAAATGAAAATAGATTAATATATTTATTTTTTGTTTTCATAAAGGAATTTATATTTAATAATAATAAATTTTTTGAGAAAAATTTCTTTTGGTTTATAAAAAAAATATTTTGCATCACCTGATATACATCAAATGGAGATAATTCTATGAATAAGAATAAGAGAATAATTCAAAATAACATTTAAAAAATTTTTCTTTTCTGACTTCTGGAAAAATGCATTTAGTTTCTTGCTTTTATTTCCAGAAATCATTAGTGAAAGTTTGATATCCAAATCAGTAAAAGAAAATAATTTTATAAACAACAACACCATAAATTACTCTAGAAATTGAAATTTAATGTGCACAATAACATTTTCAACCAGTTTAATGGATCTAATGGATGAAAATAATTTTGCAATGTGATAAATATTCTTGTTACAAATGAAATCAAAATGAAAGTCTAAATATGATTTATACAGTAAAAAAAATGACAACACACAATATAGTAAATGTTATTGACTAGGTAGATAAGTTATGTTGGCTTAAATCAAATAGAAAATATCATTTTTAGTATATATATTCAAAAAATTATATGTTCTGTTTTATATATTGTATCATGTATATAAAAGTGATATATTCTTTATTTTAAATACACTATTCTTTGCTTACAACAATAATAAATTTTTCAAATTTGAGCAAAAATTTTCTTACAAATACCTAAACTTTTCATTAACACTTTATATTCAAAGCATTTTATTAGAATTCAAATACAATTTTCTAAGATAGGCATGTTAATGAATATTGTAGTTTTATAATATAATCCTGTAGTATTTTCATTACATATTTCCTAGTTGAACTTTAATAGAAACTGATATATATATATAGATATTAAATACATATATTTTTCAAGCTTATGAAAATAGAAATTCTTTTCTGTTTTTATTAATTTATATATATTGCATATCTTAAATTAAATAGTATTTAATGTTTCTTCAGTGATTTTTAATTTAATTTTTGTATTGCAGTTTTATTGTAATTCACTCTAAATGTACTGTATATAAAATATTTTATAGAATACAATTATCTATATAAATATAATTAAGGAAAATATATGAAACATTCAATTTTTGCTTAATTATATTTATAATTGCATTTTAAGGATATAAAATATTTGTATTTGGTATTTGGTGTGTTTTATATATCTATATTTTCAACTTAATGTTTTTTAAATTTATAATAGTATTATGTTTTAGTTTTTAGAAAAAACTTATATCAACTGAAAAATATTTTTGGAAAAATTTTAATTTTAGACCTAGTAATTAATTTAATTAGAATAATTTTATAGAAGATATTTCAAAATAAAATTAGAATAAAAATTTTTCTTATCAAAATTAGTGTTTTATTTCTCAATTAAAATAAAATAATGATGATAAAAAAAAAGATGCATTTTACTAGAATTCATATAGATTCATCATAATTAAAATACCTGTTTAATTTTTTAATTCAAAATATATATTAAGAAGGAAAAATGGTTTTTTTAAAGTATGCTTAGTTAATCTACAGTAATGAATTTAATGCATCAATTATATTTCAATGGTAAGTATTGACCATGAATTTGCTAATTATCTTACTAAAAGCTGTGGTTAAGTTGTTTAATTATGTATAATTTATTTTAACAAATAAAATATATTTTTAGTTTTATATATCAGCATAATGAAAATATTTTATACCAAATTTTATAAATAATTTAAAATTTGGTATTTTAAGATATTATGTGTTAATTTTAAATATCATAAATAATAAAATTTGATAAATTTCATTAAATACAGTTCAACTATATAAATGTATTTTATACATTTTCAAACTTTTAATTATTTAATCTGAATACCTAATGTACTAAATTATCATAAGAATGTGTCTAACTTTTAAAATTTATATATAAAATAAATTAAAATTTTTATCACTAATTAATTACAGCTTCTAAAAAATTTCTGAATTATTATTTAATGTTTTCACAATAAAATATGGATTTTAATTTACCATATTCTGCTTTTAATTTAACTCAACAAAATAAAAAATAATTATGAAAAATAAACATTTGGGATACGAATTTAGTGAATTGATATTTGTAAATAAAATAAAACAAAACAAATTAAGAAAATATTTTAATTTTTCTAACTAGGTAAAGTAAAATATTATTTCTGTTTAAAATAAAAAAAAACTGAAAAAAAATAAGTAAAAAAAAATTTTTCATTTTCGAATTGAAAGTTTCATTCATGTTCTTTTGAATTTATTTATGCTTAAAATAGTATAATCTATTGTGCTTTTAATAACATATATTTATATTTTTGTTAAAAACAATTCAATTTAATGTGTGGTTTCATATTCTCTAACCTTTCCAATGTTAATGAATTTTAATATTTTAATTATAATTGAAACTTAAGTTTTAGTTACAATTATGTAGTTATAATCATAATTCAGTAATATTGCTATGATTATAAGTAAAAGTTTATTCTGTATTAATTTTTATTATTTTACCATTTTTATTTGAAATGATCCTCTGTCTATCTGTCTACAATTTATCTTTGTAAAGGATGATAATTTTTTTTTAATTTTTACATACATATTAATGTTGTTGTTGTTGTTGTTGTTATTTTCCTTACTAATGTCATAGCTAATATTTTACTCTTTCTAATTGTTTCCTGTTCTTCTAAATCTGCTATCTTTCCTTGGCAACGTAAATGTCGCTAAGGTTGCAAAGCTTACTTTCATTTCCAGGTGCTTTATTTACCTACCAGCTACTCGCACAGTACTGAAAAGAGATAGTGCAACTTCTTTGGCCACAGCACAGGAAATGACAAGTTCGTGAGTATTCAAAAAGATAAAAAAATATTCTACGATAACATATGCAAAAACATAAGTTTTAATTTTTATTTGTGGAAGGTACAATTCTCATATCAAAATGAAAAAAATTGAAATATATGCTTTAAAATTATTTTTATATTTCATTTCTATCTGTATAAATTAACA